>NC_045455.1:76648812-76687961 GCF_002776525.5 Piliocolobus tephrosceles
ATCTATCTATCTATCTATCTATCTATCTATCTATCTATCTATCTATCATTTGTCATCGAATTTCTTTCCTGAGCTATTTGAAGTAAGTTACATATGTCATGGTCTTTTACCCTTAAATATTTCAGGGTTTATTTCCTAACAATAGGGCTATTTTTATACATTACCGTAATACAGTTAGTTATCAACTTCTATAAATTTAATATTGACACATCTTAAGATATCTTTTGCAGGAACTATGGCTTCCATGAAAGACAGTGGGATAGCTGAGTGTCAGAATTCTGTTTCCGTTCTTGTCCTTGCTCTCCCACTCAAGAGTACTAAACATTGAACATTCAAGCCTTAGAATGTATATCAAGGAAGTTGGCCTCTGTGACCTATAAAGTGACTTCTGACTTTGAGCATTACTTACTCTAAGACAAGGCTGCAGTTCTGTCCCTAAGCAAGTTCCCAGTTCCAGGAAACTTGGAGCAATACTTATTGGGTCTGGAGGTTTGGTGAGAGTGGCTAGGAGATTCATATAACCTCACTGTTGGCCCTACATTGCATCATGTGGGCCCTTCTTTAAAGACATTTACGGGCATAGTGAACTCATCTTGTTTACCATTATCTGCTAAGACATTCCACCCCAGGGCTCAGTATGCTGTTATCATCAAAAACACTGTAGTCCTGGCCAGGTGAGGTGGCTCCCGCCTGTAATCCCAGCACTTTGGGAGGCTGAGGCTGGTGGATCACCTGAGGTCGGGAGGTTGAGACCAGCCTGACCAACACGGAGAAACCCCGTCTCTACTAAAAATACAAAATATTAGCCGGGCCTGGTGGTGCATGCCTGTAATCCCAGCTACTTGGGAGGCTGAGGCAGAAGAATCGTTTGAACCCGGGAGGCGGAGGTTGCAGTGAGCTGAGATTGCGCCATTGCACTCCAGCCTGGGCAACAAGAGTGAAACTCCGTCTCAAAACAACAACAACAACAACAAAAACACTGTGGTCCCAAAATCCAAGACTTTTTTTTCTAATATCAGTGTGTATGCATGCAATCTAGTGGAGAAAGGGGAAGAACATTTGGTAGTAAGCAGCAGCAGATTTCAAGTTATATATCTTGTGTTTCACTCCAATAGAGTGTCTCTTACTTTTATTTTACCATTTATTGAAAATAAGCAAATTGCTGGTAAAGTATCCTAAACTTGCAATGGAAAAATGACTGTTTACAGAGTCACCTGCAAATCTACATTACACAACGTGAAAGTTGGTTTATTATTGGAAAGTGTAGGGGAAGTGTCTTTACCTAAAGGATGTGGGGGTCACAACTGTTCTATCTTCTGATGCCCCGAATGTACCAATACACATCGTCCCCGGCCAGCCTGGCAGCCAGCCTCAAAGAGAACGCGTGGAGTGTGAGTGCCCCTAACAGGGGGGAGGTGCCCTGTCCACAGTCTGGTAAATAAAAGGTTGTGAATGAGGGCAACTTCTTCGGTTTATAAAAATAAAAAAATTAAAAGGGCAGAGGAATTGAACAAGCAACAAAAACTCCAGCTTACTATGAAAACATCTTTTGAAATGTGGCATATTCGTTTTTGTATTTTGGGATCAGTTTGTACCCATTGTTCTCTATTGCTTATCCCAAAAATTATTGTCAATATGATTATTCATCCCCCATGAGTCTGTGTGTCACCAGTACAGTAAGGGGTGTCTCTGCTATTTTTAGACACACAGATTATCCAAGCAGAAGGGCACATTCCACTTCCATTCTGCTGAGGGCAGGCTACACCCTGGCACAGTTTTACTCCTAACCACACAAAGGCTTGTTTTGAGAGGGGAGTGAGCAGTGGGTTGAGGAAGGTTTCAGAGAATAAGAAGAAAAATATTTCTAGATTTGAACTTGAACAAAATTAATGCTGATAGCAGAGTTAAATGACCTGCAAAATTCAAAAGTGCAGACAAAGCATTGCAATCCACACCCAGTGTTCCCTGCAGGCAGAGACTATGTCTCCCGTGACGGACAAGGGTGAGATTGATTTGGAAAAACCCCAGAGGGTACAATTGATCTTTGAGGATTAGCCAGTCTTCTGTTTAAGAGTTTAGTCAATATTTTAGTAGGGAAGTGGATGGTATCACAGGCTCTAATTAGCATGAGTGGCATGTTTCCTCCCTGAGTTGCTCCTGATCAGGGATACCTGACCTCCAGGTAGACTATACCCGCTAACTTGCTGTCCCCACTCCTGTCCCCACTCCCCAGGTTTTCTTAAAAGCCAAAACTACCTCCACCTGGAAAGGCAGGGCTATAGAGAGGCCATCAATGCCTTTGCCTGAAACCTACCTGTACACTCTACCTTCAGAGATGAAAGGCTGAAATGCCGCCTACACCCAGTGGCATAAAATTCACAAGTCTGTCATTTTGGCTGCAAGGTAGGACATCTTCTGGCAAACTTAATAAGCAGATTCTCTCAGTGATAGGAAATTATTGCTTAACACAACTCTATTTCCCGTGGTTAAAGCATTTCGATAGCAGTAGTCACCTGACCTGGTGTGAAGTACAAATAGAAGTTTTGTTTCCTTTTTTCAATCTTTTTTCTTTTAAGCTTCCATTCTTTTAGGGGGGATGGGGAGGTTAGGTTTTATCTTTAATAGGCCTGGTTCATATAAAATAACTTGGGTTTGAATTGTGTAGCTGGTATCATATTAAACCTGATTTACAGAGTGGCCAGCACTTGCTTAACATGAAGTGCTCCTCCTGTTATTGGCAGGTCTATAATCCCTGTGCATGTGGCTGGTAATGGAGAGAGGCTGTTGCAAAGCTATGAAAGAGCAGAAGGTGGCCGGGCGCGGCGGCTTACGCCTGTAATCCCAGCACTTTGGGAGGCTGACGTGGGTGGATCATGAGGTCAGGAGTTCAAGACCATCCTGGCCAACATGGTGAAACCCCGTCTCTACTAAAAACACAAAAAATTAGCCAGGCGTGCTGGCATGTGTCTGTAGTCCCAGCACTCGGGAGGTTGAGGCAGGAGAATTGCTTGAACCTGGAAGGTGGAGGCTGCATTGAGCTGAGATTGCGCCATTGCACTCCAGTCCAGCCTGGGCGACAGAGCGACTCTGTCTCCAACAAAGGAAGAAAGAAAGAAAGAAAGAGAAAGAGAAAGAGAGAGCGAGCAAGCTAGCAGAGGGCAATAAATGGAACCTAAACTGAAGTGTGGGGTTACTTATTGTACGTAATGCCAGTAAAAGCCAGTTCACATGCCAGGCATTTCTCAGAAATCGCACGTCTCTATAGCTGATAGAAACCCAGACTTTCAGACTGAACTAATGTCCCTTCACCTCAGGCTGCATCACAAACATTGAACCCTCATCTGATTTTCCACTGCCTAGCCTGAAAAGACCACCTATAAAGTGGGAACACCTGGCCCAACAGGTAAAACACCTCCCCAGCTGTTGTGCTAAAGCACAGTAATAGATTTGAGAGTGGTTTTAAAAGTTTAACATGTACAAATTCAGAAGTCTGCAGAAGCACATTTTTGAGTTTCACTACAAAAAGGGTATAACCTCAAAAGATCTCTTTTATTCCAATAGTCCAAGTAAACAGATGCCACAGGCATTTATGTGACTTAGCAGGTCTGCATTTCATCAGTTTGTCAGGAAGCTAAACAATGTACCTATTAAAAACCCATAAAAAATTGGACACTATAATTCTGATTTTTATTTATAACTTAATTCCAGTGAGCTGGCACCAACCTTTTAGAGAGTTTTTTTTTTTCAAAACAGAGTATGACTCTGAGTCAAAACCAAATTGATTCCAGCTTTCTCAGTTTATTCATTTCCTTTTGATTTTCTGAATCTTTTAGTGGCCCTGCTGTTGCTGCTCCATTATTATGCTGCTGATTCTCTACACACCCTTTTTTCCCCAAAGAGATTGTAAAAAGTGAAGGGACAACATCCAGCAGTTCAAAGTCAGTACAGAAGTGAGATGGACAGGACCCATATTTCAGCAAGTTAATAAATAATCAAAATAATAGTACTCTATTAGCAGTGGGGAGGGAAGGGAGATAAAGATACCAAAGACTGTTTTATGAAGCCATTCAGCTTTTATAAAATTTCTCAATTTTATGAAAATTGACTTTCTCAAATTAGAGACCTTCCTTTTGACTCTCATTTGGGACCTTCCTTTTGATTCTCCTTGGATGCCAGAGCAAAAGACACTACACAGGAGAAACAGCCTAGGCTTTGTAATCTCAAACCTGAAATACATGTACTGACTCTACTCCTTGCTTATATGTATGATTTTGATAAATTACTCCAATACCCCGAACATCAGTTTCTTTATATGTAAGAGGAAGACATTAGTATAATATATGTTTTAGAGTATGGCTCTAAAACATATAATAGAATTCAAAAGATTCTACATTAAACAGCTATTGTAGTGCTTGGCACATACTACATTCCAAATAAAGAGAAGTCATAATTGTTACTTTGTCAAATGCTTTTTTTTTTGCATCAATTGAGATGATTATGTTTTGGGTTTGTTTTCCTTCATTCTGTTAATGTGGCATATTTCATTGATTTTCATTTATCAAATCATCTCTGCATTCTGAGAGTAAATCCCACTTGGTCATGATATATAAACCTTTTAATAACCAAATTTGGGTGCCAGTACTTTGTGGAGGATTTTTGTATCAATATTCATAAGGGATATTTATCTGTAGTGGTTTTTTGTTTGTTGTAGTATCTGCTGGTTTTGCTGTCAGGATAATGCTGGCTTCATAAAAATGAGTTGGGAAATGTTCCCTCCTCTGCAATTTTTTGGAAACATTGAGGATTGTTGTTAGTTCCTTAAATGTTTGTAATTTACCAGTGAAGCCATCTGGCTCAGGACTTTTCTTTATTGGAAGGTTTTTGATTACTCATTTAATCTACTTACTAGCTATAGGACTATTTATGTTTTCTAGTTCTTCATAATTTAATTTTGGTAGCTGTGTATTTCTAGAAATTTTTGTATTTTATTTAGGTTAGACAATTTGTTGGCTTAATAATGTTCATAGCATTGTCTTAACTTTTTATTTCTACAAAATCAATAGTAATATCTCACTTTGCTTTCTGATTTTTGAGTCACCTTTTTTTTATTAGTCAGTCTGGCTACAGGTTTGTCAATTTTGTTAATCCTTAGTCTCGTTACAGGTTTGTCAATTGTGTTAATCTTTTCAAAGAACCAACTTCTTGTTTCACTGGTTTTTCTCTATTGTTTTTCTATTCCCTATTTTGTTTATCTCTCCACTAATGTGTTATTTCCTTCATTCTTCAAACTTTAGATTTAATTTGTTTTTCTTTTTCTAGTTCCATAAGAAGAACTTTAGGTTTTTTTTTTTTTTTTGAGATCTTTCTTCTTTTTTTAATATAAACATTTATAGTTAGAAATTTCCTTCTTAATACTGCTGTTGTTGCATCCCATTGCTCTAGATAATTTCTAATTTCCCTTGTGATTTCTTCTTTGATCCATTGATTGTTTAAGAGTATATTATTTAATTTCTATATATTTGTGTATTTTTCAGGTATTCTGTTACTGAGTACTAGCTTTACTCTATTGTAATCAGAAAAGTACTTTATATAATTTCAATCTTTGAAATTTATGAAGACTCGTCTTGTGGCCTACTATATTGTCTATTCTGGATAATGTTCCATGTACAATTGAGAAAAATGTATTCTGCTGTTGTTAGGTGGAGTGTTATCTACATGGCTGTCAGGTGTATAATGTTCTTCAAGTCCACCATTTCCTTACTGATCTTCTCTCTTATTGTTCTATCCATTATTGAAACTGGAGCATTGAAGTCTCTTAGTATTATCTTAGAGCTGTCTATTTATCCCTCTAATTTTATCAATGTTTGCCTGAAATATTTTGGATCATTGATGTTTGGTGCATACACATTTATAATTTTTACATCTTATTCATAAATTGACCCTTTCATCAACATATAGTATCCTTCTTTGTCTTTTTAACAGCTTTTCACTTAAAGTTTATTTTGTCTGATATTATTACTTCAGTTCTCTTTTGGTTGGATACTTTTAGCTGGAATATCTTTTCATATCCTTTTACTTTCTATCTAATTCTATCTTTGTATCTGAAGTGAATCTCTTGTCAACAGCATATAGTTCTATCATTTTAAAATTCATTCTGCCAATCTATGCCTTTTTACTGAAGAGTTTAATCCATTAATATCTAACATAATTACTGATAAGAATGGACTTGCTTTTGCATTTTGTTGTGTTTTCTGCATGTCTTGAAGCTTTTTTTTTATTTCCTCTATTAGTCTGTCTACCATGTTGAGTTTTTGTAGTGACACCCTTCTCATTTATGTTTGTATATACTTACATATATTTTCTTTGTTGTTACTACTGAAATTACATATAACATCCTGAAGCTATAACCATATAATTTAAATTGATATGAACTTAACTTCAATCATATTTAAAAACTACTCAAAGCTCTATCCCACCTCATGTTATTAACATTACAATATTAATCTTTATACATTGTATATTCACTAAGAGATTTATGATTATGTATTATGCACTCATAAATCACGTAAAAACTAAAGATGGAGTTAAAACCAAAATTACAACACTAGTGGCGTTTATATTTGCTCACATGTTTACCTTTAACAGAGATCTTTATATCTTCATCTGACATTGAGTTACTGTCTAGTATCATTTCCTTTTCATCTGAACAACTCCCTTTAGTATTTCTTATAAGATAAGTCTAGTGGTAGTGAGTTCCCTCAGTTTTTATTTTTCCAGGAATGTCTTAATTTCTCCCTCATTTTTAAAGGACAGTTTTGCTGGGTTGAGAATTCTCAGTTGACAGTTTTGTGTGTGTTCTGGGCTGAGGGTGTCATTCAGTACATTACATGTATCATCTCACAGCCTTGTGATCTCCATGGCTTCTGTTGAGAAATTGGGAAATAATCTTATTAAGGGTCCCCTATATGTGACAAGTTGCTTCTCTTTTAATGCTTTTAAAATTGTCTCCAGCTTTGCCTTTCAACAGTTTGACTATAATGTGTCTTGTTGTAAGTCTCTTTTGGTTTATCCTACTTGGAATTCATTGATCTTCTTGGATTTTTAGGTTCTCATATTTGATAAAATTAGGGATGTTTTGGTCATTATTTTAACAAATAAAGTCTTTGCCATTTTCTTTCTCTTTCTGTGACTTCCATAATGCACATACTGGTCCTCTTTATGGCATCCCATAAGTCCTTTAGTCTCTGTTCACTTTTCTTCCTTTTTCTTTCTGCTCTTCAGAGTCAATAATTTCAAATAACCTATCTTCAAATCCTCTGATTATTTTTTGGGCTAGCTTAGATTTGCTTTTGAGTCCCACTAGTGAATTTTTCGTTTCAATTATTGTATTTTGTAGCTCCAGAATTTGTTTGGTTCTCTTTTGTAATTCTCATCTCTTTGTTGATATTCTCATTTTTTATATATCATTTTCAAGATTTTCTTTACTTCTTTTTTCATGTGTTACCTTGGCATTTTGAGCATACATAAGAGAGTTGTTTTAAAGTAAATCCAATGACCGAGCTTTCTCAGGGATAGTTTTTGTCATTTCATTTTATCCATTTAAATGAGTCATATTTTTCTGTATAGATTTTTTTTGTATACTTAGTGATTTTTTTGTTGTTGAATATTGGGCATTTGATAATTATAATATGGTAATTCTGAAAATCAGATTATCCCCCTCCCCAGGGTTTGCTATTTTGATTTTGATTGAAGGCTATAGTAGTCCATTTGTTCTGAGATTTTTTTTTTTCAAACATTTTTGCAAAGGTTATTTCTTGTCATGTGTGCTCACTGAAGCATGTGTTCCTCTAGCTTATGTTTAGCTAATGTTTTGATAGATTTCGAGTCCCAGGAGTTAAAACAAAAATTTAAAAATACCAGAGAGACAGGGTGGGGTTGGTGAGGAGAAACCACCTCTCAGTCTTTTCAGACCCAGCTCTATGCTTGGGGAATCCTTTAGCACTCAGGCTTGTTCTGAGCCTAGATATCAGCCTTGGGTGAACATCTAAGGTCTCCTTAGAATTTTTTTAAGCATGTATCTTATCTGGCCATGTACATGGCTTCCCAGATTCCCCCATATAAACAGCTGCTTTTTTTTTTTTTTTTTTTTTCAAGGCTTTACAGAGGCTTTCATTTATTGTGTTTATCATTGAAAACAAATAATACACATTTGTTGCAAACAAATTTTTGTTCAACAAATGTGTATTATTTGTTTTCAATGATAAACACAATAAATGAAAGCCTCTGTAAAGCCTTGAAAATTTGAATGTCCTAATTTCCCAAAGAGTCTCACCCCACCTTCTCCTTCAAGCTGTAGTTGGACTACCATATGTCTTCAGCAAGACTCTCTTGACTCAGCCGATCGATGGGTTTGTAGTCCTCTTGTACCTTTTCTGAACAGTACTCATTGTTTCTCCTGCCTGTTTTCTGAGTTATGTAAAACAGAGAAGAGCAAGTCAGTTTTTCAGGTATCCCCAGGCAGATTGGAACAGACACACATAATAATCTGCAAAGGAGGTCTACTCTCTCCTTGTGGTTCAAAGAAAGGAACTGGGAACTGGGTTGCTTCTGCTCAAGACCAAGACTGTTTCCACCAGGAGAAAGGAGTGGGGCAAAGGAGGGTAAAACACTACATGACTTCACTGACATTTGGAAGATGGCCTTTTCTTGATTCGCTGTTTGCTTGGTTGCTGTAAACCTTTGTTTTCCAAAACTTCTACAAATTTGGTTCACACAGCCTCTGGTTGATTTGGGGTTTGTTTGTTTTAAATACTTTTTTGAGAGAACAGGAATTTGGAGCTTCCCAGTCCACAATTTTGCTAATGTCCCATCATTATTATTTTAAGTGGATTCACCACATACCAAAAACTGTATGGAGCTTAGCATTTTCCCTTTGCCCTGCAGACCCACTCTCACCCTCTATGTCCTGCTATGTCCCCTGTAGGCTGATCTGTACAGACTGTACCAGTGGGTTCCCTGCTCCAGTGAAAGGAAAAGGTGACTGTGCATTTAATTCCCTTCCTGCAGTGTGCACAGATTGGCTACGTTTTCCATCAAATGTCACAGTTTCTCTCCAGTAACATTCTACCTATGGTTATCCTCTCTGAGATCTGGAACTGGCACACTTCCCTTCAGATTCAAGAACAATAAAGAGCTCATGCATCATTATCAGTTTCTGCCATTTTAGTCCAGGGTCCTTCAACATCCCTTGTACATGTGCTTACATCTTCCCACACTGTTTCAAATCACTCTTTTATTAACATTCATCCCTGAATAACAGTTTGAGAATGCCATCTGTTTCCTGCTAGAACTCTGATGGACACACTGCACCATTGGCTGCTATTACTCTTCCAGAGAAATGCATCTGATTCTAGAGAAATGTGCTTGGATACTAGCAGATTCTGGAGACTACTTTGTGTCAAGAGATAGGAATTCATTTCCCTGAATGAATTTATAGCATTTCTCAGGGTTGGTAGTCAGCTTGGGGTTCAGAAAATGTCTCTTACTGAACACATAGCCTTGGTCATATCCTGTAATCTGAAACATGAGCCAATTTATGGCTTAAATACTACAGGGCAAGATTGCTCTCCCTTCATGGGTGGGCAGTGCAGAGCAGCAATTTCTCATCACAGTGGCCTGTCCCAGCAGTGACCTGTCCTGCCTTCCCCCAAATTGAGAAAGCTAGTGTGTCCTGTGTCCAGCTGAGCTATCCATAAGGTAAGATCAAACACTAATTGTTCTCTCTTGAATTCATCCTTCTCACTATTGACATCCTTTTTTAAGCACAAATGAAGCCACTCCTTTGCCAGAAAGCACCAGTGGCTGACTTTGACAACAAGACCAGGATGACAAATACTCAACGTGTGAGCAGTCACTCCTGCTCTCACCTTCCATGGCATGCTCACCCTCTAAAGCTGCTTTCAGTCTTGGACACCTTCGAATTTCAGCTCTCCAGGTAGTCACTATTTATAGTGCTCTCCACTCAGTATAAACGTCTTTTACCACCTTGTTCTTCAAAATACAATGTGCTTCAAATTCAAAAGCATAGCATTATACAATGTGGTCCCAAATTATCAAGGCAAGCATCTTAGCACTTCTTTCCTATTCTTTTGTGCCATATCTTTAACACTTTGCACTAGTCATAGCACATATTGGGTATTCTAAACATATGTTAGACCAACAGTTATACAATCCTATGAATTAAAGTTCTCTGTATTACACCTAGGCACATGAAACATTTAAATCTGGAGCTAACCATTGTTTGAGTCAAATATGTTTGATGTATTGCAGTAACACCAGATAATGTTTGTAAATGAGCTTAGAACATTTGTTCATACATTTATTTGTACAATTTAAAGAGTAGAAAAGTTCTATTAGATGAAAGTTGAGAAATATTTTCCTGACAGAGTAAAAGCTACCAATTCAGCTTGATGTGCCTTCAATTGGTCTTTTCAAGCAAAGGGCCGGATGACATTGGTTTTCTCACAAGTGAGGGGACATAACTTTCACATGTGAGATTGACCCTTGTTTTCACTGTAGCTCAGCTATCTGGACTGTAGCTTATTGTGTCTGAGACAAGGCCCAAAGCAAATCACAAATTATTGTCATTCTCCCAATTTTACCTCTCCTTGGAAAAACCAATTACATCATTTATCTGCCGACTTTTTTTAGGTGTAAGCTTATTAACACTAATTTACTGAATTTGCATTAGAATTTCAAATTTAGTTGCTTTAACGGAAGAGTAAAACAAAATCACTATCTTTTAAAATAGCATTAAAATTTTTAAGTGTGTTTCGAGAAAAGAAATTGAATTCCAAATATAGACAACTCCTACTTACCAATGCCAATAGGGAGCATGGAAAGTTGATAGTCAGATGAATTTCTGTCCAGCAATATTTACTGAGAGACTGCTGTGTCAGGACAGGCTGAAGACTGGAGAAGGTTGAAGGTCAAGGGAGGCCACTGCCCATCCTCCCAGAGCGTGCAGGCTCATAGGGACAGAAGATGTACACAAATTGTTGTAAATGTCGTAACTCCATTATTAATTTTAAACTGAACTCTTTAGATAATATTTTCAAGCACTCTTTATGGAGCACTTATTGTGTGAAGAGCAATCATTATTTTGCATGTCTCATGTCATTTACTTCTCATGCTAATTTTATGAAGTAGATATTACTTATTCCACTTTAAAGATGGGGAAACTGAAGTTCAGAAAGTATGGATAATGCAAAGTTTAATTCACTAATAAGCCAATGCTCACAAAGAGCCAGAATTTTGGAGTTATATTTTTAGACAGACACACTTTGAAAACATTAAAACCTAAAAGTACAAATCAGTCAAACACTTAACTACCAGTTCCTGGATAACTCAAGATATTCCAAATACATAGTAGTTGGTAGTTGACAACCTAAAAACTAGTTTTGTTCTGAGTAATTTATTTACCAAAATCTTTTCTAAACAAATAAACTCCCTGGAAAATGTTTTCAAAATCATTTCTAAAGCCACAAAAACAAATTTAGACCTAGAAAAAACAGATTGTAGATTTTGATCTCAGCACAGGATTTATCTTTATAAATAACCCAGGGTGGTATGTGGATGTGTGGCTGAAAGTGATAAGATTATAGAATATCAACTAGAAACACAGTCACAATAGTGGAGTCTGGGGGAATTTGGCATAATTGAAATAGCTTTATTATTGTTGTTGTTTTAACATATTTTGAAAGTGGAAACAGTGGGCTAAAACAGAAAAATACTTTTGCTATGAGGGACTTTGATTTGTCTAACTTCCAAAATAGGGAACAAACTGGAATCCAATTACTTCCTCTAAGAAATTACAGCTGCTAAAATTTGAGGAAGTATACCTCTCTTTCAGTGCAGTGTCTCTAGGTGCCATAGAATGTGACCCTGAAAGCAGCTTTCACAATTTGAGGAACTGGGTTTAACTACAGAAGGGTTGCAGGACTTGAGTCTTGTATCTACTCTTATTTGCGGAGAGTCCAGAAATGTGTCGACAGACACAGCTGAACAAAATCTGAATGTCCTTCCAAGAGCCCCCTGCACAAGTGTCCTGCACAAATATAAAAAAGCAGAGGGAACTTCTCTAAGAAGATGGCTCAAGAATCCCACAACCACGATTCAATTTCCTCGGTCAGGGAAACTGCTCCTCGGTTGGAAGTAGTGGGTCAGAAGGTATTTCAGAATCCTTGGAAAGAAAGAAAACTGAGGAACTTGAGTTGCATATATAAAGTCTTGGGTTTTTAGTCTAGGGTTCTAGAACACCCAGGCAGTGTTTGTGCTTGTGCTTTGTGCATTAGGGGGAGAAATGAGAGAGTCAGAAATTGCTTTAGTTTTAGTGTTTAAGCAAACCCACTTCAGAACTATGCAATGCGAGCTCAAGTAGTGAAAACTCTTAAACCTAGAAAAAAAGCAATTGTCAATTTTAATCTTGGAACAGGATTTATTTAATAGGATTTACTCAGTTTGTGTACTTCTGTGTGTGTGTCTGTGTGTACTAAAGTACAAAGAAAATGGAATACTAACCAGAAACACAAATTCAAAAGTTTAAGTTCTCCCATTTACCAGCTGCATAGCCTTGAAATTTTGCTTCATTTTTGTCAGCCTTAGTTTCTTCATCTGTAAATCCAAGATGATGAAAGTACTTACTTCACAGGCTTCTTGTGAGGAGTAAGTGAGGTCAGTGTTTAACACTGTGCCTGGCACTTAGTAAGCATTTTATCTCATTAGATATTACCATTATCGACTGGGCATGGTGGCTCACGTCTGTAATCCCAGCACTCTGGGAGGCTGAGGTGGGTGGATCACCTGAGGTCGGGAGTTTAAAACCAGCCTGGGCAACATGGTGAAACCCTGTCTCTAACTAAAATGCAAAAATTAGCCAGGCATGGTAGCTAGTGCATGCTTGTAATCCCAGCTACTCGTGGCTGAGGCAGGAGAATCGCTGGAACCCAGGAGGGTGGCAGTGAGCCAATATCACACCACTGCACTCCAGCCGGGGCAACAGAGCGAGACTCCGTCTGAAAAAAAATTAGAAAAGAAAAAAAAAGATATTACCATTATCAGCACAGAGCTGCTTTGAATATTCATACAAATCTAACCTTTAATCAACCATGACTTGCTGAGTCTTTAAAAAAATTAGTCTGTCTTTCCCTCCCTCTCCTCCCTAGCTATTTTCTTTTCTTTTTTCTTTTGTTTTGAGATGGAGTTTCACTCTTGTCACCTAGGCTGGAGTGCAATGGCATAATCTTGGCTCACTGCAACCTCCGCCTCCCGGGTTCAAGTGATTCCCCTGCCTTAGCCTCCCGAGTAGCTGGGATTACAGGCACATGCCACCACGCCCAGCTAATTTTTGTATTTTTAGTAGAGATGGGGTTTCACCATGTTAGCCAGGCTGGTCTTGAACTCCTGGCCTCAAGCGATCCACCCGCCTTGGCCTCCCAAAATGCTGGGATTATAGGCATGAGCCACCACGCTCAGCCGCTAGCTGTTTTCTAACACTGAATAGCTCACCGGGGAGGTCAATAAAGTCTCATTTCAGAGAACAAAAGCAAGCGTGTTCCCTCTAGTAGGTTCCTTCTCATGCATTCTCAGAAGACACTCTCCTACAATACCACTGCACTTCTCCAGGGATGACCCAACCCAGCTGGTCAGTTGGTACTACAGGTTCCAATCAAAGAAAAAATATTGTAAAACCTCCTGGGGCAGTTTCCAGAGGGCAGGCAAATCTCTGTGTGATTCCCAGCTCTTGTGGTGAGGGTCAGTGAAGACGGCCATCGGCCATGGCAAAGAAGGGAAGGTGGGGAGAACCTTCTCCAACAGCGGGGTCAGAGACTGGCTCCATGCTGGGCCTGGAACAATGTAATCTGTTCCTGATGTGCGAGAGGCAGGCCGGGTAAGCAAGGGAAAGTGTAAGGTACCATCTGATCTAGACTTCCGAAGGTTTTCAATCCATTCAGATCAACTTGATAAGATACCCTAATCGACACCAGCATTTTTCAAACAGGGTTTTCAGGAGCTTTCTGAGGACTGCAGAAAGCAGAGCTGTGGAACCTGGCAGGAGCTGTAGCACAACTTCCTGCTGGAGCTGGGTCAGCATCTTCAGCGCCGTTTCCCTGGCGCCTCAGCCCTATACACTATCTGACCTTTCTGTACTTTCCTTCCTCCACTCCCTTCTGTCATCTTATCTCCACTGCACCTCCTCATTGGAAGAGGATTCTTACCTAGGTTGTTACAGGGGCCTACCCTTTAATCAGGATGTTCACAAGGGGTTTCAAAATCACCCTGGTGGAACTGAACTATGCACCAGGGTGGCTCCTCCCTCCCTTATTTCTTCTCTACCTTTCTTTCTTCCTCCCTTCTTTCCTTTTTTCCTTCTTTTCTTCCTTTTTTCTCCCCACTCCCCTTCCGCTTTCCTTCTTTCCCTCCCTCCCTCCCTCCCTCCTTTCCTCTTTCCCTCCCTCCTTTCCTCTTTCCCTCCTTGTGTATTTACTGACTGTCTGCTATATCTGGCACTAAGACTCTGTTAATTACATACACTTAGACCAGGCTCTTGAATTTGCAGACAACAGCATATCGTGTTAAGTTGCCAACACCTTGAAAGAGAAGAACACTTATAGATGTGTTGAATAAATGCATTCGAACTAATGAGAAAACTTACGAAATTATTTGAACTCATGTAAGTTTAGATTTAAAGTAGCACAAGAGCAAACAGCAAACCACTAGGACAGGCGAAATGAGATTGATAGGGCAACATAGATCAGCAAATCATATCAAATATATTTGTTAAGCTCCTTCCATTCATCCTGACCTGTACCAGGGACTATGGGAGATGGGAGGAAAGTAGAAAAGATGCTTTGAGAAGGTGTCTTGAGACAGATGTCATTAGGAACCGCTGACCAATAACACTATGCATGGATTCCCCAGGGATTTCCAGGCCTGTGGCTATGAAACAGCCACAACCACAGCAGAAGTTTAGCAGTTGCTTAGGAAGACGTAAATTCCCAGCCGTGAGTCACCGTGTGTCAAGAAGGAGGATTTTTCTGACATCAGTTTCCAAGCAGCTCACCCAGACTTTCTTACCCAAGAGGGTACCAGACCATGATGCCACCGGAGCTTGCATTTTATTTATGTGTTGATTTTATTTTCCAAAGGGCCATTTGAACCAAGAGTGACCTGTGGCCCCTGGAAACTTTAAGCAGCGGTTTGGCATCTTGAGAGTCTGTCATGCTTTGTGGAAGGGTCTAGTCCTGTCTGGAAAACAAAACTGGTGGTATTTAATGTGAAAGTGTAATCCTACTTTCTCTTTCCTAATAAGTGCTCAAAACTCAAAGTATAAAAGCAATGAATTCCCCTTGGATATCTAAATGTAGCACTTAAAATCAATTTGATTTTATCTGAATTCTGTTAACATTGGATTATAGACGCACGGCTGCAGGCTTTGAGTCTTTTCAAGTTCTCAATATTTTAATTTTTGCATACCCACATTGTTTTAAATGTGAGGCCTAATGTCTTCCAGCCCTAGGCTTGCAAATCCATGTTCATCTCTGTGACTGACCCCATAATATTTACTTATAACATTCATAAAAATACCCTGCATGCCAAAAGCTGTTAGCTGCAGGAAGATGATAAAATATAAAAATATTTAATCAGCCAGTGGGAATTCCCTTCCATGTTAAATCAAAGGCTCTCTCAGAGGGCCCACGGTGACCTCGGAAGGCCAGAGGGTTCAGCCACGCTGTGCAGCAGCAGGAGGGAGTGTCTGCAGAAAACCCACCCTGTTCGGGGCCCCTTTGTGTCCTCCAGAAAACACAGCCCTGAGGAGATGCTCGGCTTCACTGCTAACCGACTCGGGCAGGCATGTCCAGGCTCTGTGTGGCTTTTCCACTGAGGTTTGTGTAGCTTGTCCCCTCTCTCTCAGGGCTATCTCACCATGTGACATCTGCTCTGTTCCTCTTCCTCCCAACCACCAGGACTCAGTGTTTCTCAAAAAGGAGCACCACAGAGACTTTTTAAGGAAGAAGTGCTAGAGAAATAACACAGGGAGTGATGGGGTGGGAAAAATATCCCAAGGAAAGGAGTGCTGGATCCAGCCCTGCCTTTGCTGCCACATGTGTTGAGCGAGTCATTGAACATCTCTGGAAGTTGGATGGATCTGTGGTTTTCAGCCCTAATGGTTCCAAGAAGTATCCCTAGGTTACAGAGAGGAGGACAAGGGGCCTTTGGGTTTTTATACTCCTTCCCCCTGCCCCCCATGCCCCATTCCTTATGTCAGTTAGCTCTGCAGTAACCAGTTTTTTGTTCTGGGTTACACATAATATTTAACTCGCAAAAAGTGTCTTGCTGTTAAAAAGAAAAGTTTAAAAACCACTGGAACAACGAAAAAGTCCTGTTTAATATAAACATAATTTGAGGCTCAATAATATCCCGGACTCCAATTTCCTCCTCATGGGCAGTCCCTGCTAAAAGCTAGTTGAAACTAGTTCTTTACATCCCAGTGCCCACTAAGGAGCCATCAGAGCATAAGCTAGGCCTGGCTGAGGGGTGGGGTTGAGTGGCATAGTTCAAGGATGCTATTCTGCTTTTGCAGAAGAGTAAAAAATTATGAAGGCTGTGACTTGAGCCAGTTGGCAGAATGCTTTTCACCCCTTTTGCATTACTTTCTACTTGAATGGCACCAAAGCAGTGTGCTTGTGTTCCTACTTTCTGGAAACATTTTTAAAAACTAAATCAGGTCTTTGAATTTTGATATAAGCATTTCCTTTCCCAGGACTCAGGAAATTCACCAGCATTGTATTGGGACACATGTGAGTGACAAACACGATGATAACTCAGAACCACTGAGCCTCTCACTGTGGTGCTTTGCTCTTAGGCCGAGTTTGTCCTGAGATGATCCTTCCCAGATGGCTGCTCAGGACTTTATGCAAACCAGCTCTTGAAATGTCCACCAAACGAACTCATCCAAACCCCAGTACTGGATGCCACCAGCCTAGCTACATTAATCAGACCTTCCTCGTTTGTGCCAAAGTCCTCATTTTAAGCCAGATGATTTAAAATCATTCCATCACCCCCAAATCATTTTGTCATTCAATTTCCATCTATCATGCTAGATGTCCTAAGTTTTGTCCTTGATTCAATTTTGTGTCAACTCAGTAATACTGAATCAAAATTCTATTACAAATTCAAACCAAAAGTGGCAAAAACAGAAAGTTTTACAGCGCAAAGCATAAGAACTTTTCCATTCAGCTGCTTAATAGTACCTGTACTCCTAACATCAAAAGATAGTTTTCACTAGCATTTTGTTGTATATTCTTTCATATCTTCTTGATATATACACAATGTTTTTAACAGCTGTAAGATCACCAATATATGCAGTTTTGTGCTCTGCTGTTTTGACTTTAAACAAGAGCCTAAATTTATCCAATGTTAACGAATATTCTTCTACAACATAATTTTAAAAGAATAAAAATTAATTCTACAAGATAATTCACTATAAAATTAAAACTTTTAATAACTATGTAAGATGCATAATTTATTTAACTCAGTTCTCCACTGTTGGAATGTTTGCTTTTTACAATTTTTTAATGTTAAAAATCCCACGATGAATATACTTATACCATCATTGTGATTTTTATAGTTGAAATTCCAGTATCAAAAGGAATGCTTTTAATAAATATTAAGGGACTTTAATAAATATTAACAAGTTTTCCTGTGGAAAGATGAATCCTTCTGCCACCATTTTTGGCTTGTTACTTAGCCAATACTAGATATTATCATTTTTAACCTTTATATAATTGACAGAAGAGGAATGGTATCTTATCATTGCTTTCAATTTGAACTTCTTTGCATTATATTAAGAATGAATATTGGCCAGGCATAGTGGCTTACACCTGTAATTCCAGCACTTTGGGAGGCCGAGGTGGGTGGATCACCTGAGATCAGGACTTTGAGATCAGCCTGGCCAACCTGGTGAAACCCAGTCTCTACTAAAACTATAAAAATTAGCTGGGCATGGTGGCGGGCACCTGTAATCCCAGCTACTCGGGAGGCTGAGGCAGGAGAAATCACTTGAACCCAGGAGGCGGAGGTTGCAGTGAGCTGAGATCACACCATTGCACTCCAGCCTGGGCAACAGAGCAAGACTCTGTCTCAAAAAAACAAAAAATGAATATTATGTCAAATGTGTTTCGGTCATCCATATTTCTTTTTTGAGCAGAGCCTATTCATGTCCTTTGCCATTTTCCTTTTGGTATATTCATCAAGCATTGATTTCCAAGAGCTCATTATGTGTTAAAGATCTTAACCTTTTATCTGATATGTATACAACAAATATTTTTTCAAATGTTTTAAGCCTAAAAATATTATTTAGGCTATTTGTGCTCAAAATGATAAAAACAATTGATCTTTTCCTTAATTGTATTTGATTTTAGTGTCATGATTAGAAAATGCTTCCTTATTCCTAGGATTATATAAATACTGCTTTTCCCCCCTCTGTTTTCATTTCACATTGAAATTATTAATTAATTTGGAATTGATATTGTAATAAGGTATGAGACAGGCTTCTGTCCTTTAATCCAAATATGCAGTCTATTGGCAAATCTTTTCAGTTCCTCTGTCACAGTTCCTGCTGTATCTAGTTTTCTCTGCCTAAAGTGACTTTAGTACAGGTACTGGTCTGCTTTCTAAAAGTGGGCTCAACGGTAATCTGGCAAAACTGTTCAGAAACTCAGGGCAATTAGAAAAGTTGAGCCTTCTTATGCTCTTGCAATTAAAAAGTAAATAAATTTTTATTTATCTGACCCATTATAACATAATAATAGTTCATAGTGTCTAAACTAAATTTTGATTCACGAAGTCCAAAATGTCACAGTTGGTTATTAGGACACAGCTATCCTTTGTGAGGGCTCTCTTTTTAGGTCTAGAAGTCATTTCTTCATAAACTCTGCAGAGTCTCTGCTGTCCAGGCACCTTAGCACTACCTGTGAGCCTCCCTGCAGCTCATACCATGTGGCTACAGCTTCCTCCCTAACCAACCATCTCAGTTCCCTCATTCAAACTGCTATGAAATCCTGCTTTTCACCAGAAAGTGTTAAAAGATTGCTTAGCTGAAAGCCCAAGAGCATTTCTGACTTCTTCATGAAGTTCTGTATTATTCACCGTTGCCACCTCCACCAAATTTCAATCACCTCTAACACACATGGAACCTAAAGGTTTTATTTTTTAAAAAACTTATTTTTTAAAGAGTTTTGGGTTAACAGAAAAATTGAGAAGATAGTCCAGAGAAGTTCCATCAAAAATGTGTTTTTTAAGTGAGAATTTCCATAACCCTCTATGTATTTTACTTTACCATTTTACTAAGGCAGACATCAGTATGGTTTTCATTCACGTAGACGTTTCAGGGTGGCCTACTTTTACAATATTAGCTCCTAGAAAAGTATAATATAAAATTCTCTTTTTACCATGCTACAGTTTTATTAACATACAAAGCTCTTCATGGTTTTGATGATGATGATGATGAGGATGACAACTACAATATTTGTGGTCCTGAAAATACTTTTTATGTAATGATATGAAATTGTATTTACTCCTTATTTGGATGTCCTTTTTTTCTATAATTCTATTCTTCCTTTAATATGAAGACACACTTGGCCCATTTATTTTTCTGTAAAATATCGATTTCTTAGATATTGTGTTTAAAAATGATTTTCTGGTGCTGAAACTGCACATATATTATCAATTTCCATAGTGGCATATTTTTCTAAGTAATTCTCTCTTCTTAACATAAGCTGGCATTTCATTTGAAAAACGAATGATTTATGAATACCCTTTGCGTGGAAACATTCATTTACATGTCCACCATGATGCCTACATATGTTCCCAAGTTTGAAAGGAATTCAGAAACAATCAGCATGTTTGGGTAGCTTAAATTGTTTATTCAAAGAAGCGTAATTTGAAAATTCTGAGATGTATATTGAATTTAATTTTGCGCCAGAATGTCTAACTTTCCTTATTTTGTTAGTTTTTTCCTGGGATCTTTATTTTCCCTTCCAGGTTACATTTTATTTTATTTTTTTAAATTTTGTTTTTAGAGACAGGGCTTGACTTTGTCACCCAAGCTGGAGTGCAGTGCTGCTATCACCACTTACTGCAACCTTGAACTCCTGGGCTTAAGCAATTCTCCCACCTCATCCCAGAGGATGCCATTTTACCTGGCTAATTTTTTATTTTTATTTTTATAAAGATGGGGTCTTGCTATGTTGCCCATGTTGGTCTCAAACTCCTAGCTTCAAGCGATCCTTCTGCCTCAGTCTCCCAAAGTGCTGGGATTACAGACATGAGCCACCATACCCAGACCCAGGTTACATGTTAAAGAAAAATCACAGAAGCTGTTTCACCACTTATCGAGCCTCATAGCTGTTTGGATTAGCTAGGAAACAAATGATTTTAATAGTGATGCCAAAATAGCAGAACATGATAAAGAAGTAGCTCTCTTTTACTTTGGTGAATTTTAGTTAGTTATTGTTATTGCAGAAATGTGATTTAAAAAAAAAAAAAACTGTACTAGCACTACAGCTGAAGCACTTGAGCAGCATACTTCCTTCTTGAATAAGATGTGACCAAAGGGATCACAGGTTATTCAAGAATCCAGGGAAGAAGGAAGGATATAACCTGGGTTAAGGAGCATTTGATTTCTCATTGAGATCACCAGCTTCTTGTCGCCTTCATTCTGCAAGGATGTGAGAACTGGAGGGACACTTCTGACAGGAAATAGTAATTTTGTGCATCCCAAAATGTATTCTCTTACTTGGAAATGTGAAGTGATGACTCTGTGGCTGGTCATTGGATGAATTGATGTAATGTGGCCAGGTTCCAAAGAACAACAGCACTTGTCATCAAAGCCACATAGCTAGACACTGACTTTTATAAGTAAAAGAATCCAGCATTGCCTGCCAGCTGTAAGTCCCATTAAATTAAAGTTCCATGAGCTCAGGGATCAAGTGCATGTCCATGACTGCTTGTTCACTGCCATGTTATTCATTCAGCCAGTCAATCAATATTCATTAAGTAACTGCCATGTGCCAGGGATTGTTCTAGGCACTGGACTGTGATGGTGAACATAACAGAAAAAGCTCTTGCTTCATGAAGCGTAGATTCTAGTGACATGATAGACAATATACCTGGCAGATAAGTGCTCAGTAAAATACAGAATGGTTTAATTGATTAGATAATGAGACTTACTCCAACAGAAAATATTTACAAGAAAACCAAACAAGATGGAATAAAAGACCAGGAAAGAGCTTTGAGAGTCAGAGTCACATGTCAGGTAAAAGAATACTTCTGTATGGGGCATCCATAAAGACAATCATCTAAAGCTGGTTGCAGTGGCTCATGTCTGTTATCACAGCACTTTGGGCAGCCGAGGCAGGAAGCTCACTTAAGCCTGGGAGTTTAAGACCAGCTTGGGCAATATAGTAAGACCCCATGTCTACACAAAATTAAAAATTAAAAAAATTAGCCAGGTGTGCTGGCACACCCCTGTAGACCCAGCTACTTGGAAGGCTGAGGTGGAAAGATTGTGCTTGAGCCTGCGAGGTCAAAGCTGCAATGAGCTACGATCACACCACTGCACTCCAGCTGAGTAACAAAGCAAGATTTTGATTCAAAAAAAGACAATTATCTGAGATAAGTGAGGAGTATAGTGTTACTTTAGGAAGCCAGGAACCCACTCTCTCTCTCTCAGTATATACACATTTTGGTAGGCTGAATAATGCCTCCTCAAAAGATATCTACATCCTAATCCCTAGAACCTGTCAACGTAACCTAGTATGACAAAAGACAAGACTTTGCAGGTGTGATTAAGGATTTTGAGGTGGAGCAATTTGTCTCAGTGGGCCCTAAATGCAGTCACAAGTTTCCTAATAGGAAGGAGGTGGAGGAAGATGATACCACAGAAGAGGAGAAGGCAATGTGACCACAGATGCAGAGGTTGATATGTTTTCCACAGAGTAGTCAGTGGGAACTTTAAAAAGATATAAATCAGATTAAATAATTCCCTGCTTAAACCTTGCAATGGCTTCCCACAGCCCTGTTGTTAAATCCTTATTTTCCCATGGTCACAACGGCCCTCATGATCTGCCCCTGTATACCTCGTTGGTTCTTCCCTTACTATATCCAAGCCCTACTGGCTTTCTTTCTACCACTCCAACAAGCCCAGCTAATTCTGACTTCAGAACCCCTGCACTGTGCTTTCTTTGCCTGCATCAGCCTTCCCTGGCTTTGCATAGCTGGTTCCTTCTCATCCTTTATATGTGAGCTCCAAAGTCCTCTTAGAAAACCCTGATGTGACCACTCTACTTAAAGTAGCCCCTCACTCCTTCCACATCCTCTTTTGCCATGCCACCTTGTTTATTTCCTTCAGAAATTACCTTGGTTGTTCGTTTCCTTTTATTGTTTGTAACCCTACCCCACACCCTTCCTGCTAGAATGTACACTCCTTGAAATCAGGGGCAACTTCTGTCATGTTCAACACTGTTTCCTTCTTAACTAGAACAACAGCTTGCTTATAGTACTCAACAAATATTTATTGAATAAGTGAGCATATAAATGACTCAAGAACACAAGGTTGCTTTAAAAGAAAAACTTATTCTGATGAAAGCTGAAAGAGATGAAAGATTGATTCACTACGTTGGAGTGTCACAGTCAAAAGCTGTCCTTGGTTGGAAGTTGTTTAGCATCTCTTTTCCATTCCACAGAGAGCTTTAGTAAGGAAAACACACTGAAATGAGTACCAAGAATCTGTACCAGTCTCATGTGTGCTGTTAAATTAACAATGACAATGAAAGAAAAAGAATAAGGAGAAGCAGGAGAAAGGGAAGGACAGGAAGGAAGATGAGGAGGAGGAAAAGGAGGAGGGAGATGAAGAGTAGGAGAGGCGGAAGGAAGAGGAAAATTCACTTTTTTTTTTAACATTCTTAATTTTCTATAAAGTTTCTTTGGAAAAATTCCAATCTTGCTTCTCAGCTGAATGGAGAAAGAGGATGTTCAATGCAATGGGCATTCAGCTGGGAAATCAGCAGGCTATCTAACAGTCAATTGTTCAGCGGCAGCTGAGATAAAAAGAACAGGTGAGCGGAACAAAAAATTAGTGGAGAATCTGTGACCTTGACTATTCCAGTTAAATCTGAATACGTATATTCAGATTTACCTCCCTGAAAACTTCCACACTATTGTTAGTTTTAATGGTTAAGCCTCACGTAACAAAAACATCCCAACTCAACTGGATTAAACAATAAGGCAAATTTGTATCCTCATAACAGGAAGTTTAGCTGTAGAGCAGCTCCTGAGTTAGCTATTTCAGAGGCTCCTGATCTCACCAGGCACTTGTTCTCTTCCTATCATTCCTCTATGGCTGTCCTCAGCATGGGGCTTGTCCTCAGGCTAGCACTGCATTGCTGGCTGGCTGTAATAGCTCCAGGCGTCTCATACAGAGCCCTCAACATCCATTAAAAGAAAGTTGTCCATCTTTTTCTGTGCATCTCTTTTTGTCAATGAGGAAGGCTTTCTCAGAATTCCTCTATCAGATTTTTCTTCAGTTCTTATTGGACAGAAATGATGTCTCCTATAACAAATGATTAGCATAAGTACTGCTTCATTGCTTAAGATTATACAAGATTTACCCTTGAGGCAGGTGATATAGTTTGGGTATTCGTCCCCTACAAATATCAGCTTGAAATTTGATCCCCATGTTGAATGTGGGACCTAATGGTAGGTATTTGGGTCATGGGGGTAGATCCCTCATGAATGGCTTGCTGGCATCCTCATGTTCCCTCTCTCACCATGTGAAATGTCTACTCCCTTTTGCCTTCCACCGTAATGGGAAGCTTCCTGAGGTACTTACCAAAAGTGGATGATAGCACCATGCTTCTTGTACAGCCTGCAGAACCATGAGCCAAATAAACCTCTTTTCATTATAAATTATGCAACCTCAGGTATTCCCTCATACAACACAAATGGACGAAGATAGTATGTATGTGATTTCTCTCCTGAAATATGGATATGTGAACAAAATCAGAGTACTTCTTCCAAGAAACAGGTTGGGGAATGAATTTTGAGTTGGCAAATAACAGGTATTGACACGCATCCTTCCTGTGCTCTTTTTCAATTCTTACCTTTCCTCATTTTTGCCTAACACAGATGAAGCTGATATTCCCATTCCTTGAGTAGGTACTTGATATATGAGTCTAATTCAGAAGAGGAGTAGCGGTTGGACCCATAGATCTTGGAGTTATCTGTATAAAGATGGAATTTAAAGTGAAGAGACTGAATTAGATGACCTGTAAGTGTGAAAGAGAAGAGGTCCAAGGATTGAGCCTTAAGGCATTCCAATGTTTAGAGATCAGATGTTTAAATGAAACATCAAAGGAGACTGAGAAAGAGAAACCAAAGTGATAGGAAACTAAGAGTGTGGTATCTTAGAAGTCAAATGAAGAAATAGTTTCTGGGAGGCAAGAGCAGTCAGTTATGTCAATTATAGTTTAAATAGTATGACTAAATTTTAACTACTGGATTTAGCAATGTTGAGGTCATTAAGTTGAGAGGCAAAGAAGAAAGCATGACCAGAGTGAGCTTGAGAGAGAATGGACAGAGAATTAGGAGACATCAAGTGTAACCAACTGTATTAAAGAGTTTTGCTATAAAGGGTAGGAGAGAAATGGCACAGTATGTGGGACAGCACCTGATGAAAATCTTTCAAAAGGCGGAGTTGGGAAGCTGACTCTTCAGGAAAGACAAGAGACAATTTCTGGGCAATATCTTCAAGTAGAATCCAGGGAATGGAATTCCATTTTCATGTGCAAGTACAGGGGTTGACGTTGTTGAGAAGCCAGGATAGTACATCCACATTTAAAAGGAGAGAAAGTGGAATGTACCATCTCATATGCAGTCAGTCACACATGATGGGAGCACTTGTGGAACCCTCCTTCTGATTGCTTTAATTTTCTCAATTAAATAGTAAGCAAGTTATTAGGTGAGAGGAAGGATGGAAGGGATAATGAACATTTGAGGAAAGTAACAAAATATGAAACAATTTTCAAGAAATGTAGAAAGTAGAAATATACAGTGTGGTTAACTTGTTTACCTGGATGTTGCTATATATAGAATTCCAAGCTACAGATAAAGAGTCTAAAATAAGCTCATCTGGGCTTATAATGTACAATGGTAATTAATCTGAGTTTATGAGTTTCCAGAAAAACAAGTTACACTATCTCAGAAGTAGTTGGGAAACCCCCTATGTAAGAGAGGAAAACTGCTGCAATCTTCATCCAAAGTAGCTTTCCAGCCCCAACATTTATTTTAGTCTTAGACAATTGAAGATTTATGCTAACAAGATAAGTCATGTTAGCATGATCTCTTCCAAACTCACTTCCCAGGGAGCTCTGGGCATTAACATTCTCAGACATGTGTCAGACCTCTCTGGTAAAGAGAGAGCTCTGACCACAGCTCTGTATGAATTGGTTACCTGGATACGTATCAGAATGATTAAAACCATGGGCTCCGATGCCACCTACACTAGAATCCTGACTCCCCTTCTTTCACTGTGTGGCTTGAGTTAGCCACCTAACTTCACTATGCCTCTTTCTTCATCTATAATTGGGGATAAAAATAAGGTCGTTATGAGTGTTATTGAATGAAGTAATCAAGTAAAGCATTCAGAACAGTGCCAGCACGCAATAAGAGCTCATAAATATTAACTGCTTTTATGATTGTCAGCGTTGTTCAAAACTAAGAGGTACCTGGAATTGGGAACCTGGGAGAATAAATCAAGGACTGGCCCTGCCTAGCTGTGAAGATCATGACTGGGGTGGAGGTCACATGAGCTCTGGTGCTTAAAGTCCAAAAGAAATTATTTTGCACGGGGCTTTCAACACAAAGCTGTTAATTTAAAAATAACAATAGCACTGAGTTAATTATACATAAGTATACATAATAGTTTTATGTAGCTATATTTACACATGTCGATGTCATTTAATCTTCATGTGAGAGAATTTCCCTGGATAGGAATTGGCATAATCTTGCTACTGCAGATGAGAAGCAACATCTCATCCTGGGGAGCTCTGTGTGCCCTGTTCCTTGGTTTCTCCAAGAAGCTAGCTGGACTGGCTAACTTCCCTTACTTTTCACACTGTCTCCAGAAGCTTGCTGGCTGCAGGGACTGCTAAGACTTCCTCTCCACTTCTCATGTTCAAGGTGTTCTGTCTTTATTGCTTCTAGTCTGCAACTATTTGTCTTTTATCTTTCATGTCTCTCTCTTTTTTTTTTTTTTTTTTGCATTTCTGCAGATGTCCAGTGCATTTGGTCTTTTTCTGAGTGGAAAAGACCTCTCCTCTCTGTTTAGGTTCAGTCAGGAAAACACAATTCTCATTTAATTTCTTACTCCTAGCTCTGCAACTTCAAGAGTAAAAGGCAATGTGACTGGGGTACCTGGAGCCTCAGTATCTGCTTGTTGCTCTGTATTTAAAGTGCATCGGTTTTATCAAAGGTATATCTTCTAAACTATTTTATCCTAAAATAAACAGATATATTACGCTAAATGCTCATAATTTTTTTGAATATGAAACCCAAGATACCAAGAAATTCCACTTCATAAAGTTAACTATGTCAAACAATATTCCAGGTATCCGTTCACTAGCTTCTGCCATTAGGCATACCTAGGTGGAAATCTGGGGGGAAGGACTTTGTTATATTTAGTACCTAGAGTGCTTCCCTGTCCAAAATTATTAAATGGCTACCATTGCCTTAAGATAAAGCCCAAACCTCTTGACACAGCTCAGAGAGCCCTCCATCATCTGGCTCCATCTACTTCTCTAATCCCATTTCTTCCCACTTGCCAATCTCTTTTCACATGCTACTCTCCAGCTCTATTGAATTCCTTCTTCCAAATGACCTGTAACTTTCCTGTGTCCTGGATCATGACTTCCTCACATTGCATGTGGTTAATTTCTTCTGGCCTTTAACTTACTCATCTCCTTCTCGGGAAGTGTGTCTGGTTTACTTCCACTGCCTAGATGTTCTCCGAGCAACTTGCCCCTTCCTTTGTCACACCACTTCCCATACTTTATTTGATTTCATATACATTTATCTGTCTTCCACTCAACAATCTTGTGTTCCACTTGTTCAATATTGTATCCCTAGCTTAACACTATATCCTGAGCTTCTTACACAATGCTTGATACAGAAAACTAAATGCCTGTATATGGGTGAGTTTCTTTTTGCTGGACTCATTTTCCTTCTTGTCACACTATCTACTTGCTTTTCTTTCTTACGGAATTTGTCTCAGCATTCACCTCACAAGTCAAATGTTTTTTAGGATCACCTAACCCTAAGAACAATTCCATCCATTTCAGTTTTCTAAAGGACTCCTCCTTAATCACTGGGTTTTAGGGTCAGGTGATTACCATCTCTATTAATTCTTCGCATTTTGTCATGGCTGCCTCAGGAATTCCACTCTCTCTGCAGTCTCTTAGGAGTCTACAGGTAATAAGGAACTCTCAGGCCTCTTGTATCAGCACGCTGGGAGAGGTTATTCTCTCTGGAGTTGGGAAGAGGCCACTTGAAAAGTTATGCTCATAGGAAATAAGGAGCCCTTTTTCATTTTAATTTTTATGAACTTAGCTATAAGGAATCCTGGGCTAACTTTTCAAAATGCCCTGCCTTCACTCTTCTAAGCTCAGGTTCTGAAGCAAATACTTGTTGATTCGGGCCTGCTAGGTTGTTCTCACTCTAATCAAATCCTTTAGGATCCTCATTTTTAAGAGCAGAGAAGGTCTAAAGTTAGTTTTGATCTCCCTGAGCAGAGGGTTCCTGGCACACACATACTGATGTATGTCGATGGTGGGTCATGGGGAGTAGAGAATGTGTATAACAAAGAGGAACTGAACAATGGTAACACTGTAACACAGGTGGTACAGAGACAATTTAGAGCGGTGAAGGAGAAGAGTGAACTTGGATCCAGTCTGGACTGATACTGAATTCAATAAACAAAATCTGGTGAATGCAACTTAGAATATTCAGGGAAGTGATGAGCCTCAAAGTCAAGTCAATAGCAAGCAGTTTTATTTTTTCTGGAATGGAATGACATAGGTTGAAACAAGACCCCAACCAATTACTTAGGTATAGGAAAATGGCCCATCTTTTCCAGAGTGTGGGATAGCTAGAATTAGATAGATCATTAAGGAACTAGCAAGTCAGGCTGGGATTCCGGGAAGACCTCTCATCCCAGTAATATACTGTAATATGAGCCAGGATGTATTATTCAGAGCCTAGACAGAACCTTCAGGGAACTGGTTCCACTGATATGAAAATGCTGAAAAAGCGAAAAGCAACCAGTAGGTAATGGGAGTGGTAGAGGAGTGGGGTGTTGGTGGGGACAGTAAGAAGCAATTTCCATCCCTTGAGGAAGGAAGAGGGAAGGAGAAGTAGCCAGAACTAGGATCTCCTACAATGGGTCCCAAGGAGCTATTCCCAGGGTTTCTGGTCACAAGATTGGACAGATATGGTAGAAAATGGTGTGAATGCACTTGGTAAGTATACTCTAGACACACTAGGAATGGTTAAGCACAGATCAAAACTAAATCTAGGCTTCATTTGCTCTTGAAATGAGGAACCCAAGAGATTTGGTCAATATTAGAACCAATGTATAGTCCTGAACCAGCGGAAGATGAAGCACCTTCAGAACCTCATCTTAGAAGAGTTGAGGCAGGGAATATCTTGAAAATTTGGCATTGGATGATGAACATTATATGTTAATCTAAGATACATGAGATGACAAAAAGGCAGAACATAGAAAAGGGGCTAGGCAGGGTACCTGGAGGATGCTTTTATGTAGGCAATTAGAGCAGTCAGAAAAAGAGAGAAAATATGGTCAGAAAGGTAACAATTGGTTCAAAAAACACAGGTTCTAGGAAGACAAAGGAGAAAAGAATTGAAGCAGTGGAGCAAGGTTAATAAGTTCCCTCGAAGAGTTAGAGGAGAATTGAGAAAATACCATTGCATTTGGTGTCCTTGTTTTGATTGTCAACCTTTGGAAAGAAAGTTTCCATGGAGTGATGAGGACAAAATCTACTGCCCTGGTTTGACAAAATATTATGTTGTAGAAAGTGTAAACAGTTTGTGTCGACTTCTCTTCTAAGGAACTGACTGTGATAGAAAGGAGAAAAGCAGGTTAGAATTTGAAAATAAGCAGTGTCAGTGAAAGCCATGAGAAAGATTGATCACATATGTAATCTGAGGAAAGGATATATTGGAAATAAAGAATATAAGCATTCAAAAAAAAAAAAAAAAAAGGAAGGAATTAAGTATAGAATAGAAAGATGCCAAAAAACAACAATCCATCAACGGCTCAAACCTGAATTTATTCTCCTAAGAAAACTGTTGAGCTATGCCTTTGGTGGAGGTAGTTAGCGATCCTTACTCAATATCCCAGCAAATCATTCTCTTTTTACCTGGAAAGAGCAGAAAGTTGACCTACCTTCAAGAGAGAGCCCCAGGTGTTATCATGGAGGGAAACTGTTTCTCCCCACCTGATAGAAAAATACAAATACATGCAGAGAGAATGAATATAATCATCTCACTCTTAAGCAACTTTTGTTAGCTGTTTAATTCTCAAGTCATTCAAGTCTAGCAACTGTCCTGACCAGTCCAGTGAAACTACACTTGCAAAATCATCAGTGATTTTCATGTTACTAAAGTCAATAGAGGGTTTTCTGTCTTCGGCTCACCAGAAGCATTGGCTTACCACTCCTAGCTTCCATGACAACACCCCTCTGGTTCTCCTTCTACCTAGAGCTTTCCTTCCCCTCCCTTCCCTTCCCTGTTCTCCACTACCTCGTCTCATTCTTTGTCTTTTTAATGACTCATCATTTTCTATCCAAATCTTAAATGTTGGAATTCCTTGGTACATTGTCCTAGGCTCTATTCTAAGACATGGCTTTAAATACCATTATAAGCCAATAGAGATTATAAATACCTTTAGATGCCATTTATATATAACAGCTCCAACCCAGGTCTTTCCTCTGAGTTCCAGCTATAAGACTTACTTAACATCTCCAGCTACGTGTTCATATTAACACCCTAACTTCCCATCCCCCCAAAACTGTTTCTCTCCAGTTTTTCCTATCTCAGTAAAGGGCGTCATTATTCACCAGGTTGTTTAAGCCGGACACCTAGAAGTCATGCTGGATTCTTCTTTAACAACTTCCAGATCCAATTCAACAGCACATATTAATTTCTCCTCCAAAATGTAGTCAAATAAAAATGTTTGACTTTTATTCTTCTTCTTTTCACTGCCATCACCATCTCACACCGTGACTATTGCAATGATGATCTAACTAGTCTAACTATGTCAGGTGGATTTGGGCTTCAACTTATAGGACACTCAATTCAAAAGGTTTAAATAATGAGAATATTTATTATCTTGCATAACAAAATATTCATAGATTGAGCTGAGCATTCCCTAGGTTTTCAAATTAGTAGCTCAAATATGCCATCAAAAAAATGAATTTCCTTCTCTTTTACTGCTTTGTTCCCATGGGACTTAGGGAATCAAGGGGAACCAATGCAAACCTGAAATTCATGCTGCTTGCTGTGTCATAAGAAAGTACTTTGTCTGTGACCCAGGATTCTTATGTCTTCTGTCAACCTCCATGAAACTGTGGCAATCTGACTTGTGAGCTTGCAAGAAGGGCAAGCTCTCAGATCCCTTCCCAGGTTATGGCCCCTAGAGTCCCTGTTACCATGCACTTGTAGTTATACTTCTGTTATTGCTTGTGGAATTATTCTCTGATGCTGGCAACTTGCTTGAACTACCTCTGCAACCATGCCCTGTCCACACCTGCTAAACAGGACTTTCTCCAGGTCCTGAATCTCATGACCAATTTCCAACATTTTGGAATTTTCAGGCAAGTCAAATTCCAGACAAACCCTGGGCCCAATCTTATGCCCAAACTGTGCCCAATCTTATGCACAGTATCATTTTACTAACCAAATTACATCATAACTAAGTTATTAACATATTACCAATGAGGATACCCTGGCATCCAAATGTAATCATTAAGTGGTCCGATGTCCACATTTGAACCTTCATTGCTGTGGGTGGTCTTGTTAAAGAAAAACAGAAAGCCAGTTACCTTTTCTGACCCACAGTCCTCTGGTTTTGTTAAACATTCATGAATTGTGATTGGACTACAAGATGGATGTAAAGCGAGGGCCAGTCTCTGAGGCCACACGGAAAGCTTGGAAAATGCAAGACAACCGTGTTAATTGAATTAAGACGAGGGAATATTGCCATCACCACTTTGCCATACATATTCCAGACACAGCACAGAGCTTCCCAGATGACAAGAACAGATGTCACACAAGCAATGGTGTCATAATCATGTGAAATCATTTGTGTGCAAACTATTTAACAGTTAACACTAGGGCAGTGATAGCTTGTGTAGTCATTAAGGTTACAGGTCTAAATGAAATTGTCACCCTTTTAGAGTTTGCTTCATATCTAATAGCAATATTCATCAAATAGATGAGAATATTAACTACAATTAGAAAAATGGCATCTCACCCTTACATTACTTTATAAGTTACAAATCTCTTTTCACATTAGTTGTTATATGTTATCCTCACAACAACTCTTTGAGACAAGTACTCTTAACTCCGTTTTATAACCAAAAAAAGGAGGAGGCTCAACCCTAGAACTTAGCAATTTGACAAAACTCAGCAAAAGCACACTTATGCATTTTAAATATGCACATTTTCCATCAGAATAAAAAATGGTAAGTAAATATTCAACTCTAGTTAATGCTATATATGCTGAAGTATTTAGGGGCTGTATACTAATATCTGCAAATTTACTTTGAAACCCATCAAAAATGTAAGTGGATCAGTGAATGGATAGAGTGATGGATACATGAATAGATATGTGATAAAGAAAATGTTAATGATTAAGTTTAAATGGTGGGATTATGGGTGTTCACTGTAAAAGTCTTTAAGCTTTGCCATTTGTTTGAACATTTTCATAAAATGTTTTGGAGAAAACTGGAGGCTTAAAGAAATTAAATGACTGTCTTCATGTTACAACCTGAGGCTGGACTGAGACCCAAATCCAGTTCATCTGATCCTAATTCCCATGCCTAACATGAGCATTTTAGAAAACTATTATTGTTCAGTGTTTAAGGGAAAGCAGTAGTGCAGGTAAGCACTAAATTCTGGTTAACTAAGAGCTCTGCAAAACCAGGGTGATCTACCATAAAAGGGATGATATGTAAGTAAGGAGAATGCATTTTTAAATCCCATACTGATTCATCTCAGAGAGTTTTGTCCCTTTTATAGTAGTCCCTTTAGGGTGTTTGACATTTATAGTAATGATGCTGTCTTGCTCAGCGTATTGTTGCCCCTCTTTCGGGAGCACTTTCAGAACTTAAAATACATCATGTATTCTCAGTGATCACAAACCTTTGTCCAAAGGTTTAAAAAAGTTAAAGGTTTAAAGATTAAAAGATCCAAATGTCAGCAGAAGCCCAGTCAGGTGAATGAAACTCAAGGTTTACAATGTCATTTCTGTGCAAAGCTAACAAGTAACTCCAGGGCCTTGGATACTTTTTTGTTTGGTTGGTTGGTGAATTTTGTATTTTAAAATGAGGTATGCCCTCTAAACTAACAAAACTATTTTTCTTGTATGACACAAAAATTATCTCTGAAACCTACTCTGTGCCAGGGCAGGTCAGTGGCGGAGTCCTTCCTGTGCCTCCCCCATCCTAGCACTTACTGGTCCTCATGACAGTCCCATGTTTAACAGCTGCCTTCTCCAATAGACTGGACACTCCAAAAGCACAGAGACCCTAGAAACTGTCTCACCATACCCCCGCAACGCAGTGCCTTTGTTTTTATTTATAAACAATTATTAAAGAGTGAGTCCATGAATGAATAAGTCAACTGATGGACTAATCATGTCGACTGATTCGAGAACTGACCTGACCGTATCTTGAGTATATCTGGCCTAACATTTCTACTGCAGTTTAATTTGTTTGGTATGATGTCCCATACATGGAATTCTATGCAGCAACTGAAAAGTAGCAACACCATATGTACAGGTAACAGGTTTTCTGTGGATTTTTTTTTTCCTGCCTTTTAATTACCATTAATACTTCTTGGCTACCATTCTTGAGTTCTCTAAGTAGACAGTTTCATCTATCGTAAAAAGAAATCTTACTTTTCTATATTTGCCTCTTTTATTTTTTCGTTTCTCTACATTTTCTCTACTTTCTGGTACACATCTCACTGAGATAAGTAACAAGGTAGCCTGAACCCCTCAGTCTTGGCGCTTTCAACTTTTCTACTAAATATAATGGTAATTCTTGGGCTAAGTACATAGTGTTTATTGTGGCCGTGAATAAATTTGTCTTTAATACACTTTTAGAGTTTTACTGATTAATGGATTCTGAGTATTACTGGATTTCTTCTCACTATGTTTTAAGCTTGTGATATGCACTGTTTCATGTTACTGACTACTGTGATGAAGTAGCCAAGATCCAAATTATGTGTTTTGCTGCAATGAAAATAATAATACGTACTCTCCAGATTACTGTGAAGTTGGGAGAAAACTGACAAGCAGATCACCTGAAAGTGCTGGTTACGTGGTAGACGCTGGTGAGAGATTCCCATTGCCTTTCTTGGATTTTGCTCAGTTCTAGAGAACTGTGTTGGCTCCTCCCCATGCATCTGGGCACCCAGATCCTGCCCCTGCTCAGGTATTGCCTTTGCATTTCCATTTCCTGGTTTGGCATATCTCTGGGTCCTGGGATTCCTCATCTTCCTTCATCCCTGGCTCAGAGTTGGCTTCTTTTCAGACTGTGGCTCTGGCTCTGGCTGTGCTGGGACTTAGCTCCTCCTCTACTTACACACAGCCCCTTTCCCCAAACCCACTCCCACCCCACCCTCCCGCCCCCAACCATGGATCTCCCTAGAGCTCTCTGCCCCCACAGTTCTGTGCTGCTGCCACTTGACATCAGACGCCAATAGTGGCTTCTTGCCAGACATGCCAACTGGGTTTAAACCCTTGGGTTTGACAACAAAGAAGAGAAAGGAATTGTTTACAACAAGAAGTTAGGCCAAAAACTGAATTTTAGGAATTCATTTGAGATTGATGTTGTCACCCCCATAAAACCACTCCTTAGGAAATCTGAACAAAATGAGTGAAAACTTACTAGTGGTTCTCATTGAGGCTGGGCCCCAGGATTCTGACGTTGATTCAGGATCAGGAAATTCACTTCTGTGGGGGTGCCCTGGTCCGTCCTGGTTTCCAGTTGACTGCAGCCAGCTGCTTCCACAGCAGGAGGAATTTCCTCCGTGGTGCTGGGGGCCCATGACCTGAGGCGGGGGGGAGAGATCCCAGCAGACGTGTTCCACACGGACCATCCGTGAGAATGGCTGACCCCCACCTGAATGACTTGCTGCTGCAGCTGGACCGTGAGGCTGACCTCCCCAGCGGTGTGGTGCTGGGGTCGCTGCACCTGCAGAATGCTACAGTGGGAGCCGGCACCAGCTGCCAGGTCACTGGTGGGGGTACCCAGCAGAGAGGGAGGCATCTCTCATGCTCCCCAGGGGTTGTCAATGTGATGGTGACCCCTGAGGTGGAAAAATTCATTAAAAATGAATAATATCTCAAAACCAGTACAGGCAACTCCCAGGTACGAAGCCTAATTGAATGCGACTTTTTAAGAACCAGTTTAGTCCTGAGTTAGAGGTGGCAGAAATCTTCACACTACTTGCAAATCAGCTGCAGTGCTTTAGCCAACTTCTGCAGTGTTCTAAGTTCTATTAAAGCTTACACTGAAAATGCTTAGTTAACAAATGTACTTTATCAATACAATACAGATAAATGTTCACCTACTATTTTTAGGCAATAGCTGGGCAACCCACTGTGTTCCCTTCATCATTTGAGCTACTGAGCTGCTAGAAGTCTGTACTCTAGTAAGAAAAAAAAACATTTTTTACTCAGGTTTCTGATATAGCCATTTTATATCCCTCCTTCCTTTACTGTCTTAGTCTTGTCATTTAATAATTGCATTATTACATAAAAACAATCACTTGGGGTCTTCATTGTGTTGCATTTGCGTAGTTTTTAAAAAGAAGGAAAAAAAGTAATTTTCCCTTTTACCCTCCCTATGGAAAGGCTAGCAAGGCCTTAGGGGTTGAGTTCTGAAGTTTACTGTCTTTAGGGGAATTTGCAGTTATTTTGTATTTCAAGGACTAAAGCTCTAAATAATCCACCCACCCCACTGCCATGCTGCCCCAATACTGTGTTTGGAAATGCTCAGCACTTTTGAAAAAGACAAAAAAGTAGATGAGCATCTGGACCGGAGACTTGTGCTTTGACTGATAAGGATAAAAGACAGCATAAGTGATATTGCTTTTCCAAGCCCTCTGAACTGGGAGACAAGAGAGGGGACTATGGGTAGCAGACACCTGTAAACACCTGTAGGCTCCAGTAACCCCTCCTGCATAGCACCCCAAAGGTGGTAGGTCCTCAGATAAAGGTGACGGTATACATACCAAGTGCCTTGGTCCTGTCAACTGAAGAATGACCAGGCTCATGCATTTGGAAAGGAGGGTTTTATTACTCATAAAGGGTTGCAGCCTGCAAGGTGACCATTCGAACAGGCTGGGAAAGCATAGCTTCTGGCAGAAGCCAGAAACAGACAGACACCTGGAAGGCGGGGGCAAAGGGAACAGTAACAGAGTGACTAAAACATGCACATGTGTAATTGAGTTTCACGCCCCTTCATGAGTCACATGTGCAAAAAATGGCAGCATTAGCATGATCTAAGGGTGGAGTTTCTGGCCATTTGACATTAAAAAGTGAAGCAGAGAACATGATAATCATCGCTGTGCATCCTCCATAGACTAGACAGAACTCATATGGGTTGGAGGTCACTTATCAGGAAGGAACGCTGGCTAGTTGTTTTGCTGTCAAAACCACAAAATGGAGGGGCAGCATTAGGCTGTTGGTGGGTATCAGCTTGAGTCTTCCCGAAGGGCTGATTTCTGTTAAACCGTTAGGGAAGGAAGTCTAATGGTGGTTAGCCAACGAGGGTGTTTAAGGAGGCATGTTCAACCTCCCATCCCACCGTGGCTGGGAACTCAGCTTCCAAGGTTTCCCTGGGGTCTTCTTAGCCAAGAGGGGGTCTGTTCGGTCTATAGGGGGACTGATGATTTTATTTTTATTCTCATCCTGAAAAACAGCAGAGTGTCTACATGGTAGAGCCCAGAATGAAAGAACAAGTCACTGTAGGGGTATCTCTGCAATCCTCATTAAACATCAGAGCCCACAAGGCAGGTTTTGGATTATTTCTGAAGCTAATCATAGAGTAACACTCCATCAACTGGGAACCCGACTCCTTCCTGTGTTGCTGGAACAGAGTTCTATAAGCTAATAGAGGTAAGGAAAATATACAAATTAATATTTGGTTTTGTGTGTCTTACAAAATCTTGCTCAAAGACAGATTTTGCTTGCTATTTGGAAAAAGAAAACCTAAGATTTCTTTCATTCAAATGGTTCAGCAATTTCACACTCATATAACTGGATTTACCTTTTATTTTATCCACACTTTATAATATTGTAAATTACCATACAGTCCTTTTAGGAAATACATAAGCTATAAATAAGTAGAAGATAAGCAAGTTTGAATGCTTTGCTTGTATCTCCCTAGAATTTCTAAGGCATTCAGTTTATGAGGCTTTGACTTGTAAATATAATGCATAGTTCAACTGTTTGATCTGAGGCACAAAACTTCAATCAGGCAGAAGGATAACAAAGCTTCAGCTTTCCATTTCTATCACTGCCTCTTTACTCAGTATTTTCTCGAAAAGGGAAGGTTCCAAGATGGCAGAATAAGAACAGCTGCAGTCTATAGCTCCCAGCGTGAGCAATGCAGAAGATGGGTGATTTCTGCATTTCCAACAGAGGTACCAGGTTCATCTCACTGGGGCTTGTCAGACAGTGAGTGCAGCCCACGGAGTGTGAGCTGAAGCAGGGTGGGGCATCGCCTCACCAGGGAAGTGCAAGGGGTCAGGGAATTCCCTTTCCTAGCCAAGGGAAGCCGTGACAGATGGTATCTGGAAAATCAGGACACTCCCACCGTAATACTGTGCTTTTCCAACAGTCTTAGCAAATGGCACACCAGACGATTATATCCCATGCCTGGCTGGGAAGGTCCCACGCCCACGGAGCCTCTCTCACTGCTAGCACAGCAGTCTGAGATTGAACTGCAAGGCCACAGCGAGGCTGGAGAGGGGGGTCTGCCATTGCTGAAGCTAGAGTAGGTAAACAAAGTGGCCAGGGAAGCTGTAACTGGGTGGAGCCCACTGCAGCTCAAGGAGGCCTGCCTGCTTCTGTAGACTCCACCTCTGGGGGCAGGCTATAGCTGAACAAAAGGCAGCAGAAACTTCTGCAGACTTAAACGTCCCTGTCTGACAGCTTTGAAGAGAGCAGTGGTTCTCCCAGCATGGCGCTTGAGATCTGAGAATGGACAGACTGCCTCCTCAAGTGGGTCCCTGACTCCCGAGTAGCCTAAATGGGAGACATCTCCCAGTAGCGGCTGACTGACACCTCATACAGCCAGGTGCCCCTCTGAGACGAAGCTTCCAGAGGATGTCTGTCAGCAACATTTGCCGTGCTGCTATATTTGCTGTTCTGCAGCCTCCGCTGGTGATACACAGGCAAACAGGTTCTGGAGTGGACCTCCAGCAAACTCCAACAGACCTGCAACTGAGGGTCCTGACTGTTAGAAGGAAAACTAACAAACAGAAAGGACATCCATACCAAAACCCCAACTGTATGTCACCATCATCAAAGACCAAAGGTAGATAAAACCACAAAGATGGGGAGAAACCAGAGCAGAAAAGCTGAAAATTCTACAAATCAGAGTACCTGTTCTCCTCCAATGGAACGCAGCTGCTCCCCAGCAACAGAACAAAGCTGAATGGAGAATGACTTTGACAAGTTGAGAGAAGAAAGCTTCAGACGATTGGTAATAACAAACTCCTCCGAGCTAAAGGAGGATGTTCGAACCCATCGCAAAGAGCTAAAAACCTTGAAAAAAGGTAAGACAAATGGCTAACTAGAATAAACAGTGTAGAGAAGACCTTAAATGACCTGATGGAGCTGAAAACTATGGCACGAGAACTATGTTATGCATGCACAAGCTTCAGTAGCTGATTCCATCAAGTGGAAAAAGGGTATCAGTGATTGAAGATCAAATGAATGAAATGAAGCGAGAAGAGAAGTTTAGAGAAAAAAGAGTAAAAAGAAACAAACAAAGCTTCCAAGAAATATGGGACTATGTGAAAAGACCAAATCTACGTCTGACTGGTGTACCTGAAAGTGACAGGGAGAATGGAATCAAGTTGGAAAACACTCCTCAGGATATTATCCCTGAGAATTTCCCCAACCTAGCAAGGCAGGCCAACATTCAGATTCCCACAAAGGGAAGCCCATCAGACTAACAGCAGATCTCTTGGCAGAAACTCTACAAGCCAGAAGAGAGTGGGGGCCAATATTCAACATCCCTAAAGAAAATAAATTTCAACCCAGAATTTCATATCCAGCCAAACTAAGCTTCATAAGTGAAGGAAAAATAAAATCTTTTACAGACAAGCAAATGCTAAGAGATTTTGTCACCACCAGGCCTGCCTTACAAGAGCTCCTGAAGGAAGCACTAAACATGGAAAGAAACAACCGGTACCAGCCACTGCAAAAACATGCCAAATTGTAAAGACCATCAATGCTAGGAAGAAACTGCATCAACTAATGAGCAAAATAACCAGCTAACGTCATAATGACAGCATCAAATTCACAATAACAATATTAACCTTAAATGTAAATGAGCTAAATGCTCCAATTAAAAGACACTGACTGGCAAATTGGATAAAGAGTCAAGACCCATCAGTGTGCTGTATTCAGGAGGCCCATCTCACATGCAGAGACACACAAAGGCTCAAAATAAAGGAATGGAGGAAGATCTACCAAGCAAATGGAAAGCAAAAAA
>NC_045455.1:76688061-76732806 GCF_002776525.5 Piliocolobus tephrosceles
AAAAAAAAAAAAAAAAAAAAAAAAAAAAAAAAAAAAGCAGGGGTTGTAATCCTAGTCTCTGATAAAACAGACTTTAAACCAACAAAGATCAAATGAGAGAAAGAACGCCATTACATAATGGTAAAGGGATCAATTCAACAAGAAGAGCTAACTAAATATATATGCACACAATACAGGAGTACCCAGATTCATAAAGCAAGTCCTTAGAGACTTACAAAGAGACTTAGACTCCCACACAATAATAATGGGAGACTTTAACACCCCACTGTCAACACAGATCAATGAGACAGAAAGTTAACAAGGATACTCAGGAAATGAACTCAGCTCTGCACCAAGCAGACCTAATAGACATCTACAGAACTCTCCACCCCAAATCAATAGAATATACATTCTTCTCAGCACCACATCACACTTATTCCAAAATTGACCACATAGTTTAAAGTAAAGCACCCTCAGCAAATGTAAAAGAACAGAAATCACAACAAACTGTCTCTCAGACCACAATGCAATCAAACTAGAACTCAGAATTAAGAAACTTACTCAAAACTGCTCAACTACATGGAAACTGAACAACCCGCTCCTGAATGACTACTGGGTACATAACGAAATGAAGGCAGAAATAAAGATGTTCTTTGAAACCAATGAGAACAAAGACACAACATACCAGAATCTCTGAAACACATTTAAAGCAGTGTATAGAGGGAAATTTATAGTACTAAATGCCCACAAGAGAAAGCAGGAAAGATCTAAAATTGACACCCTAACATCACAATTAAAAGAACTAGAGAAGAAAGAGCAAACACTTTCAAAAGCTAGCAGAAGGCAAGAAATAATTAAGATCAGAGCAGAACTGAAGGAGATCGAGACACAAAAAAAACCTTTCAAAAAATCAATGAATCCAGGAGCTGGTGTTTTGAAAAGATCAACAAAATTGATAGACCACTAGCAAGACTAATAAAGAAGAAAAGAGAAGAAAGAAAAGAATCAAATAGACACAATCAAAAAATGGTAAACGGGATATCACCACTGATCCCACAGAAATACAAACTACCATCAGAGAATACTGTAAACACCTCCATGGAAATAAACTAGAAAATCTAGAAGAAATAGATAAATTCCTGGACACATACACCCTCCTAAGACTAAACCAGGAAGAAGTTGAATCCCTGAATAGACCAATAACAGGCTCTGAAATTGAGGCAATAATTAATAGCCTACCAACCAAAAAAATTCCTGGACCAGATGGATTCACAGCCAAATTCTACCAGAGGTTCAAAGAGGAGCTGGTACTATTCCTTCTGAAACTATTCCAATCAATAGAGAAAAAGGAAACCCTCCCTAACTCATTTTATGAGGCCAGCATTATCCTGATAACAAAGCCTCATCCTGACACCAAAGCCTGGCAGAGACACAACAAAAAAAGAGAATTTTAGACCAATATCCCTGATGAACATCAAAGTAAAAATCCTCAATAAAATACTGGCAAACCGAATCCAGCAGCACATCAAAAAGCTTATCCACCACAATCAAGTTGGCTTCATCCTGGGATGCAAGGCTGGTTCAACATACACAAATCAATAAACATAATCCATCATATAAACAGAACCAAAGACAAAAACCACATGATTTTCTCAATAGATGCAGACAAGGCCTTCGACAAAATTCAACAGCCCTTCATGTTAAAAACTCTCAATAAGCTGGGTATTGATGGGACGTATCTGAAAATAATAAGAGCTATTTATGACAAACCCACAGCCAATATCATACTGAATGGGCAAAAAACTGAAAGCATTCCCTTTGAAAACTGGCACAAGACAGGGATGCCCTCTCTCAATGTAGTGTTGGAAGTTCTGGCCAGGGCAATCAGGCAGGAGAAAGAAATAAAGGTTATTCAATTAGGAAAAGAGGAAGTGAAATTGCCCCTGTTTGCAGATGACATGATTGTATATTTAGAAAACCCCATCGTCTCAGCCCCAAATCTCCTTAAGCTGATAAGCAACTTCAGCAAAGTCTCAGGATACAAAATCAATGTGCAAAAATCACAAGCATTCCTATACACCAATAACAGAGAAACAGAGAGCCAAATCATGAGCGAACTCCATTCACAATTGCTTCAAAAAGAATAAAATACCTAGGAATCCAACTTACAAGGGATGTGAAGGACCTCTTCAAGGAGAACTACAAACCACTGCTCAATGAAATAAAAAAGGACACAAAGAAATGGAAGAACATTCCATGCTCATGGATAGGAAGAATCAATATTATGAAAATGGCCATACTGCCCAAGGTAATTTATAGATTCAATGCCATCCCCATCAAGCTACCAATGATTTTCTTCACAGAATTGGAAAAAAAAAAAAAAAAAAAAAAAAAACTACTTTAAAGTTCATATGGAACCAAAAAAGAGCCTGCATGGCCAAGACAATCCTAAGCCAAAAGAACAAAGCTGGAGGCATCACGCTCCCTGACTTCAAGCTATACTACAAGGCTATAGCAACCAAAACAGCATGGTACTGGTACCAAAACAGAAATATAGACCAATGGAACAGAACAGAGCCCTCAGAAATAATACCACACATCTACAACCATCTGATCTTTGACAAACCTAACAGAAACAAGAAATGGGGAAAGGATTCCCTATTTAAGAAATGGTGCTGGGAAAAACTAGCTCACCATATGTAGAAAGCTGAAACTGGATCCCTTCCTTACACCTTATGCAAAAATTAATTCAAGATGGATTAAAGACTTAAATGTTAGACCTAAAACCATAAAAGCCCTAGAAGAAAACCTAGCCAATACCATTCAGGACATAGGCATGGGCAAGGACTTCACGACTACAACACCAAAAGCAATGGCAACAAAAGCCAAAATTGACAAATGGGATCTACTTAAACTAAAGAGCTTCTGCACAGCAAAAGAAACCACCGTCAGAGTGAACAGTCAACCTACAGAATGGGAGAAAATTTTTGCAATCTACCCATCTGACAAAGAGAATCTACAAAGAACTTAAACAAATTTACAAGAAAAAATCAAACCCATCAAAAAGTGGGCAAAGGATATGAAAAGATAATTCTCAAAAGAAGACATTTATGCAGCCAACAGATACATGAAAAAATGCTCATCATCACTGGCCATCAGAGAAATGCAAATCAAAATCACAATGAGATACCATTTCACACCAGATAGAATGGCAATCATTAAAAAGTCAGGAAATAACAGTTGCTGGAGATGATGTGGAGAAACGGGAATACTTTTACACTGTTGATAGGAGTGTAAATTAGTTCAACCATTGTGGAAGACAGTGTGGCGATTCCTCAAGGATCTAGAACTAGAAATACCATTTGACCCAGCCATCCCATTACTGGGAATATACCCGAAGGATTATAAATCATGCTGCTATAAAGACACATGCACACGTATGTTTATTGCAACACTATTCACAATAGCAAAGACTTGGAACCAACCCAAACGTTCATCAATGATAGACTGGATTAAGAAAATGTGGCACATACACACCATGGACTACTATGCAGCCATAAAAAAGGATGAGTTCATGTCCTTTGTAGTGACATGGATGAAGCTGGAAACCATCATTCTCAGCAAACTATCGCAAGGACAGAAAACCAAACACTGCATGTTCTCACTCATAGATGGGAATTGAACAATGAGAACACTTGGACACATCCCACACTTGGGTGGGAAACATCACACACTGGGGCCTGTCATGGGGTCAGGGGAGTGGGGAGGGATAGCGTTAGGAGATATACCTAATGTAAATGATGAGTTAATGGGTGCAGCACATCAACATGGCACATGTATACATATGTAACAAACCTGCACATTGTGCACATGTACCCTAGAACTTAAAGTATAATTTTTTAAAAAAACTTGGAGATATATATATGTGTACATATATACATATATATATATTTTCTCATTATCATAGTGTTTTCCAGAATTCACTCTTACTACTTTTACTTTTGTATTTGGGTTAAGGCATATGTAATTTCTTATGGTGTGCATCAACTTTCCCCAAAAAGAAAACAGAAGGGAAGACTTTATCCTTTTTTAATTTGGTCTTTGTTCTTTCAGTTAATTGATTTGTAAGAAAGTTTTATGATGGGCAATATCTGAATCAGGACAGTTTCCAGAATTTATGGTGGATCAAGACACAGGTAAGTAAGTAAGTTTAATTGTACCAAGGAAACCAATAACGTACCCAAAAGAGTATTGTGTTTAAAAGTCTTCTCAGACTTCCTGTTATGCTTCGAGAGAAAAACCAAACGTAGCAAAGAATACCAAGTGCTCTGGACTAGACCCCTGCAACCCAATCAATGAGAACATGAGGAGCAGGTGCTTCCTTCCTGAGGGAACTCATGTTAATTGGACCCTCAGCTACTGATGTATAATAACCAGGATGGCAGTGTATTTGTTTACAACGAAAGACGTAGAAAACAGCAGACTGAATCCTCTTGTTTGTTCATTTGCTACCCTGTAGACAAATCTACAAGGAAAGCCAAATTATTATCAGAAAGAAGTTGGACAAGATGAAAGTCAAGCAAGGAGAGCAAGTTGGGCGATCTTAACAGCTGCTGCCACCAAGCCAGACTTGGGAACGCCAGTCTAGTCCCCAGGTCTGTGCTGGAAACATTAGCCCGTGTTTATTTAAGTGGCATTGTTTGCTATACACTCATAGATCCTAATGAGTACATCATACTTCCTAATGTATGAAGTGAAAGTATTATTTCACTTATTTTAATTTTACATTATTTTATTTATTATTTATTTTACACTGCAATAATTATTTCAATTATTTTATATTAGAAAGTAAAACAAATTTTAGTTGTGAGATATAATTGAAAGCATTGTGAATACTTAACATTTTTTAAAAAATATGCCACAACATATATTAGGGCCTCCTGTTGCCACAGGATCCCAGTACCATGATGGGGCCAGAAGTCCTCTAACTTACTAGAGCCCACATGAGACAAAATTAGCATTAGAACTTTGATAACTGGCTGACCATCAGGCGTGTGGCATGTCCTTCTGACCCTGCTCTGGCTTCCGGGAATCTATGCCTTCCGATGTACTCATTGTCAGCTTGGACAAAATTTATTCTAATCTTTGTTTCCCATGGGCACAAAAAGACTTTTTCTTGTCCAGCTTCCCAATGGCCTTGCTTACTGTGGACATCCATTTGACTTCTGTCCCTTCTCCATTCTTTTGACCAACCGTGTCCTTGATCTATCGTTTACATTCAGGCTTCATCTTCATATCAGCTGCCCTCTGAATGCCAACACCTCTTTTTTGCTTTGTCCATCTGAAGTTGTAGAATTTTACATAAACCTAATGATGACAATATTTTTTTGTTGAGCATCTTTATGTTTTATTGTTACTAAAGTAGTAAAATTTGTAGTTGACCATAAAAGAATAGTTTTGGCTTGTTTTAAAACATTAGTAATTTCTACTACAGTGTTTCACAGCCTTAACACTTACAGTAAATGATAAACATAACAACAGAATATTTATGAAATATGACCTTTCCTGAAAGTATATGGTTTTACATTTCTTATTTGTTAAAACCTACAGGATATAGGTTTTAATTATTATATAATTATTTCATGGTAATTAATAATTACTATATGGGCTGGGCGCAGTGGCTCAAGCCTGTAATCCCAGCACTGTGGGAGGCTGAGATGGGCGGATCATGAGGTCAAGAGGTCGAGACCATCCTGGCTAACATGGTGAAACCTCGTCTCTACTAAAAAATACAAAAAAACTAGCCGGGTGAGGTGGCGGGCGCCTGTAGTCCCAGCTACTCGGGAGGCTGAGGCAGGAGAATGGTGTGAACCCAGCAGGCGGAGCTTGCAGTGAGCTGAGATCTGGCCATTGCACTCCAGCCTGGGTGACAGAGCGAGACTCCGTCTCAAAAAAAAAAAAAATTACTATATGGGATATAATTACTAGTGAAACATAAAAGAGGCTGATAACTACTGTCCACGGGCATACAAATGTAGAACAATATATCTTTAATTACTTTATCAATAATTTTACTATAGAGGCAAAATAAAGGCAAAATCTGTATCATCCCCTCTGAAAAATATTAAAAGTTAACCATGTTCATTTGTATGATATACTTAAAATGATTGTTATGAAGTAACCAAATATCCATTAGATTGTTTGTATTCTTGAATGAACTATATTTTTCAAAATGATATCTGACCATAATAATATTATCATAAAATAATTAAAACCCCCATGATTCTTAAGTGAAACTAAGTATACTCTAATCCACCAATGTTGGTATTTCGAATGGGTCATTTGATATGTGTTATGATAGAAAGCTAAGTAAGAGTAGAGATTCAAGGGGAATTTGGAAAGAAAATCATTAATTTAATTAGAATGTAGTAGCTTCAACAGCTTCTTTCTGATCCACATACTCGTTCTTTGGGTATATGAACATCTTAAATAATGCTACCTTCAGAGTAACTTTCACCTGACAGGCATCTCTCTCTGAAAGGTATCATGTTAAACGGGATCCCTGCTTATATAATTTAAACGTTTTAAGAGCAATCCTATTTCTCTATGCCAGTTTCATGGGATAAAAAGAAGGGGAGAAGGCCGGGTACAGTGACTCATGCCTGTAAACCCAGCACTTTGGGAGGCCAAGGCGGGCAGATAACCAGATCAAGAGATGGAGACCATCCTGGCCAACATGGTGAAACCCCGTGTCTACTAAAAATACACAAATTAGCTGGGCGTGGTGGTGTGCGCCTGTAGTCCCAGCTAGTCAGGAGGCTGAGGCAGGAGAATCGCTTGAACCTGGGAGGTGGAGGTTGCAGTGAGCCAAGATGGCGCCATTGCACTCCAGCCCGGGCCATAGAGCAAGACCACTTTTATCGTTAGTCTCATGTTTACTGCCGGTAACCTGTACTAGTTTGTTTTTATTTTGTTCCCCTCACACCCCCCTCCCCACCATTTTCCCTACAGATCCACACTCCACCCTTTTTCATGTGCGATCAACCCCGGAAACTTGGACAGAAGTGAAAGATACCAACAGTCCCCATGTCCCCTGGCTTCTGGTTGGGTTCGGCCAGGGACAGTAAGCTTGTGGTTATTCCCTCAGCTCCCTTCCTACAGTGTCACCACAGGCAAGCTGCCCTTCAATGCTGTGAGGCCGCGCTCTCTGCAGACCCCCCCGTCTCCAGGATCATAACCGCTCGCCCCTTCAGGTGTGTGTGGTAAAAGCTCAGGATGGTGCTAGCTCCCGGGTACCATTGGTAGACTACATCCTGGCACCTTCGTCTGTACTGTGGTCCCAGTATCTCTGCTCAAATTACCCCATAGGAGTGTCCCATCCATTTCTTCCTGGGACTCTACCTCAAAGATTATCTTCATCATCAGACAAACTGTCTTCATCGGACCCCTTCCAAAGCAATGAAATGAGGATTCCAGTATGAGACTCTACTAAACCCGTGTGTGCTACAATAGTGAGGTTAACAAACACTTCGGTTTTTAAAGTGTAGGAATTTAGAAAGAAATTCCAATTGCCAAAAGACAATCACTCAACTTCTTCATCCAAACTGTAATTAAACTTTGAAATAATTCTCCTCTTTGACATATATAATCATACCTTTCTAACAGAAAAGTCAGATTAAGTGTTTTAGACCTAATATCCTAACTAGAACTGAAAAAGTTTCTAAATTAAGACATGAAGGCTTTAAAATAGACAAGAACACCCTGAATTGCCTTTCTCTTATCAATGTTTTGCATTGTCACTCCTAATAACAATATTAAAAATAATAACAGGTAACAATTATTGAATGCTTAGTATGTGTGAGGACTGTTTCAGGTGCTTTTTGCATATTATGTCATTCAATGCCTCCAATGAATCTATGATGTAAGGACTGGTATTACCCTTGTTTTACAAATGAAGAAATAAAGTATGAAAGATTAAATAACTTGTCCAAAGTTGTTTTCTTTTTGTTGCTGCCTTCATGGGTTTTAGAATATAATAAATAGTTATTTCTGCCCAGAAAAATCACATGTACAAATACTTATCTTTAATTAAAACCCATTTTTACTACCACCCCCACATTGCTAACAGATTTCATCCATAGACCTAGATGATATAATCATTGGGTTTTCTATCTTTTCAACTTGAAAATTTGTTCTGAATCATAAATTTGTAATTCTGAGGACTTCAGCAAAGATGTTTACAATCCTGAACATTTCTTTCAAGAAATGTCCACATGTATTGGCATGTTGGAGCTGTTGCTGGCAAAATAGGAAAATCATTGTATTTAAGTATCATGTTCTTAAACATCATTTCAAAGTTAAACTAATGAAAAGATTAGTATTATCTTAACTGATGTAAAAAATCATCTGCTTAAAACTAATTTGGGCAACCAATGTACAAAAAGGCTTGACAGTGGCATCTTGTCAAGTATTTTACAGGAGTACCAAAAAGGAATATATTGAGGGTGTGAATCTTTAAAAAACTGAACTGTGAACACATGTCTCTTTAATACATTTCTGTATTTTAATCTAGTCTGTCATATTGCAGTCAGAGGTCCAAGGAGCATTTCTACTTCTATGTAACTGTAGAAACACAATAAACCTGCTTTTCTGGCCCATTTCAGGCAAGCTGTGAGCGACAGATTGCAACTTGGAAACCAGATCATGACCAATAGCTCAGCTGCCTGGTGATGAGGTTAAAGGTATGCAATCATATTTTCTGTTTCTATGTCATGTCTGTCACTGAAACAAAATCTTTCTGCCAAAAAGTTCTTGCTACTAAAAGAAAAAGAGTTAACTCTATATTCTGAGTTACAATTAAGTCTCAAATAGTATAAATAATAGTTTTTAAATCTCTGCTATGTCATCAAAATATTAAATAAAGGCAACACATTTTGTTTTCAATCCAACATTTTGGTCACAGTGTAAATCTGAAGACACTGTTTTGTACAAATTCATTTGTCATGACTAAAATGCAAAGGAATAACGTGCTCAGAAAGAAGAAAGCTAGAGTACCAGAGAGCATCTTAAGGATTATCTACTTTAGAAGGTAAGGTCAATAAAGATGAAACAATTTGAGTACTCATTAATGGAGTGATGTTGTTTCTCATATTGATAACTACAGTCACTTCTTGTTTTCATTCAGCCTTCAAAATCTTCTGGTTCTTACGGCATTTCACTAAATGAGACACTAAAACCCCAGTGCTTAAAAACCCAAACCTACATTAGCATGTATATGTGGCCTTTTCAGTCTCTCTCAATATTTTACCTAATATACATTGGTTACAATTAATATGTAAAGCCTCATTTAAACTAATGAATGATTATCCTTCCCAATTTTCAACACGCAAGTTCTCCAATTAATAATATGTTCTTTGTTTATCTCTATTTAACAAAATTAGTCTATTCCATCTTTAGCCTGGAATATAATGAGCTCTTATTCAGAGGTTTCAAGGACATGAACTTATTTGCACTAATGCCTCTGTGTGAAGAAAATGTTTCATTGCATCCATATTTCACCAATGATAGCAGTAGAGTCAGGGCTGCTGACTTCTTCAAGGTCATGCCAAGGATCATCAGCCAAATCTAGGGAGCCAGACCTCTCAGTCCCAGTTCTCAATTAATCTATGATTTTGATACTAATATCAAAACTGTGTTAGTATTAGATGAATCAGAGTTGCTCAACCCATCGCCCGTTCTTTACCACTCATTATTGAAAAACTGTGAACTAGCACTTTATGGGTATTTGGTAAATCTGTTGAATGTACAGTTAATTAATCTCTTAGTCACTAATCTAATTTCTGTGCTTTTGTTCTGTTCCTTAAATACCTTTCACATTTGTATCCAAAATAGATAGATGAACAGTAGGTGTTTAATCCGTTTTTGCAGTGAAAAAAAAAATGAATGCTTGATACAACTTAATGAAAAGCCACCATAGAAAAAAGTCTATGAAGCCACAAAGTGCATTCAACAAGTTAGCAGCTACCTCTCAAGTGGAAAGAAAAGAGAAAGGAAGCCTGCAGAGTGGCTTTAATTACATATGTAAGTTTTGTATTCCATTAAAAAATTGGAGATCAGAAACAATACAGCAAATCCTCCCAATTTGCTTGATGGACTCTCTTGGTATCTGTTGCATTGTTTTCTGAGATTCGAAATATTTCATATTTTAAAATTTTAGTAAAGCAATGCTTCTAAATTTCAGTAATTGGATAACAACTTTTAAAGAAAAAAAAATCACAAAGCTTCAAAATGTATCTGCAGACCCACTTTGAGAAAAACTGAAATAAGGTGTTTACTGGAGGAAGATAATTAACAACAGAATTTTTTCTTCTCTATGCTTTGCTAATTTTGCCGTGTGCTTGGAGCTCAGGATAACAGAAAGTATGTCCCCATTGAACATCTGTACTTTGGGGGCTTGACTAGTACGTTATTTTCACTTTGTTATTTCACTTACTCTTTTCAGGTCTTCTAGTCCTTTTGTGAGCTCATTACTAATGTGAAATTGTTCAATGTCCTTAAAAAATTGTAAGTATAAACAAGAATAGGATATGCAGGAACAATGAACCTAAGGTTTTATTGTGGTATTTTGGGATTTCTAATATACAGCCAAAAGGAAAAGAAAGAGAAAAACATACAGTGAGTGAGTTATGATGAATTATATTGAAGGTTGAATGCTTTCATTTACTTGAATGCTGAAAATGGTTTTATAAACAAGTGAACTCAATGTACTCACAGTAACCCTCAAACAATACTCTCACTGGTTAGTCCTTAGGTTTAGAATAATTCGCATAACTGTAGTTGGCATCATTCTCAAGATGAAGAAAATAAAGTCTAAGGAGGTTAAGTTCTGTACCTGGGAGGCCAGGAAATGGCATGAATACTACCAGTTGTCTTTCTGATCCTGGGGCAGACATCAGTAATCAATCATCAGATTCTTTGACATATGACATAAACCTCGTTAGTGGCCAGGTGCAGTGGCTCACGCCTGTAATCTCAGCACTTTGGGATACCCAGGTGGGCAGATCACTCGAGGTCAGGAGTTGGTCAGGCCAGGCTGACCAATATGTTGAAACTCCGTCTCTACTAAAAATACAAAAACTAGCTGGGTGTGGTGGCTGGCACCTGTAATCCCAGCTACTCAGGAGCTGAGGCAGGAGAATCACTTAAATCTGGGAGGTGGAGGGTGCAGTGAGCCAAGATTATGCCACTGCACTCCAGCCTGGGCAACAGATCGAGACTCCAGCCTGGGTGACAGAGTGAGACTCCATCTCAAAAAAAAAAAAAAAAAAAATTAATTTAATTTAATTAATTAATAAATAAACCTAGTTAGTAGGCCAGTTCCAGACCAAGAACACATAATGGTCAGGAGATAACAAGGAAGCCGGATTACCACCCCATCACCACTCGCACCCAGCCAGGTCTATCATTACTGCTTCTTATTTTGACACCTTTTTCCACATGACTTCATTCTCATAAATGCTCTTCTTCAAGAAAAATAAGCCATTTATCCAGTTGATGACTAAAGCCACTCTCCTTTCCTAGTGACACTTTGCGGTTGATGATGACTGAGAATCCTGTCTTCATACTTGATTCCCCCATGAGCTCACATGGTTGATGCAAACGTCTCTGCTTGCTCTCCTGGGGCCTGGTGCCCCAGGCAGGCTCTTGCTTTCTCTGGCCAGCCCCACTGCCTAAAGCCATCTGTCTAAACATGGAATCCCTCAGCCCACATTCCCTCATTGCTCATGTTCTGCCCCTCTCATCTGTCTGCGGCTTTGGGCTTGGCAAACACCAGGGAAACTCCTCGTGGCTTTACCTGTATTCTGAATAGCATTTAACCATGGAAAACTAGAAGTTTCATAACAAATCGTGTTTTAATCTTCTTTGGGGAGGCTTCTCTTTCATCACCTGCTGTTAGAGCAACAGGCAAAAGAGACATAGAGAAAGAAATAGGTTATTTTGAAGGGGAGAACTAATGAAATAATAATGATGGATGTGTACGTTTGTCTTTTAGCTTAAAAAATGCTTATGGAAAGCACTTGGTATTGCAACACGGTGGATGGGGAGTGGAGATTCATCTTTCTCTAGCCTCTTTGAAGGTTTCTACAGCACAGAGCCAAGGGTTCGGCACCAGTGGGCTAGCTGGGGACACTTTCTGGAGTGCTGTAAGCTTTTATTTGCACCTGACAGCAATAATTCTGAGAAATACATTTTCCCCCATTTTTGTGGATTTGGGCTTAACATACAGAACAGTGGTTTCTACCTAACTCAATTGACTCATTAACCAACTCAAAAGTAGGCACTGAATGGCCAAAAGCCACTGCCATTTCATTCTGTTCCACCTGCCCACATGCTAACACTATATAAGCACTGGAAAGTATTAGGAATTTGAGTGAGAAATGCTGGCTGGGGGAAAAAGAAGAAAATATCTTCCAGGCAAACTCCTTCAAAGCAAAACCTTGATGACTCCTTCTTCTCCCTCTATTCATCAGTTTATTCATTCAACATACATTTATTACACTCCTTACTTAGGGCAGATAGAGACTTAAGTATTGATTAGTAAAAGATAAATAACACTAAAAATTAGGTGTAAACATTCTCATTTCCAGAGCACCTAACATATAGCAGGAAAGTTCATATCCATTCCATATTCAATCCTGTGATATAGGGAGGTATTATTAATCTGTCTTTTTCTAAGCAAGTGATAAAATGGAGATTTGGGGAGGTTATGTAGCTTAACCTCAATCTCAGAACTAAACCATGGCCTAGAGTGGATTTAAACTCAACCCTGACATTCTACCATATTGCCCACAACCCTCACAATTAAGTGAAAGAAAGAAACATATAAGAATGCACTTCCCAGACCAAAGTCCTGGAGTGTTTCCCCACTGTTTTGTTCATACAGTTTCATAGTTTCGGGTCTTAGATTTAAGTATTTAATCTATTTTGATTTGATTTATGAGTATGATGAGAGATAGGGATTTAGTTTCATTCTTCCGCATATGGATATCCAGTTTTCCCAGCACCATTTATTGAAGACTATCTTTTCACCATTGTACATTCTTGGCAACTTTGTTGAAGATGAGTTGGCTGTAAATACCTGTTTTCATATCTGGATTCTCTATTCTGTTCCATCGGTCTGATGTCTGTTTTTATGCCAGTACCATGCTGTTTTGGTTACTATGACTTTGTAATGAATTTTGAACTCAGGTAGTGTGATGCTCCCAACTTTGTTCTTTTTGCTCGGGATTGCTTTGGCTATTTATGCAAATAAATTCCATATACATTTTTGGATTTTTTTCTATTTCTTTGAAGAAAGTCGTTGGTATTTTGATAAGGATTGCATTGAATCTGCAAATTGCTTTGGATAGGATTGTCTCAACAATATTAATTTTTCTAGTCCAGAGCATGGACTATCTTTCCACTTATCGTGTCCTCTTCAATATTCCTCTCGGAAGGATTGTTTTATAGTTTTTCTCATCTAGATCTTTCACTTCATTGATTAGACTGATTCCTAGGTATTTTATATTTTTGTAGCTATAATAAGTGGAATTGCTTTATTGGTTTCTTTTCCAGATTGTTTGCTGTTGGTGTAAACTCCAGGCAATCAAAGCAAAAATAGACAATTAAGATTACATCAAGCGGCTCCAGCGGTGCAATCGGTTAACGCGTGGTACTTATAAGATTACATCAAGCCAAAAACTTCTGCACAACAAAGGAAACTATGAACAAAGTGAAGAGACAACCCACAGAATGGGAGAAAATATTTACAAACCATCTATTTGACAAGGGATTAATAATGAGAATACATAAGGTGCTCAAGCAACTCAATGGGAAAAAATTCAAATAATCTGATTTTAAAAAGGGCAAAAGATTTGAACAGACATTTCTCAAAAGAATACATACAAATGGCCAACAAGTATATGAAAAAATGCTCAACATTACTAATCATCAGAGAAATGCAAACCAAAACCACAGTGAGCTATCATCTCACCCTGTTAAAATGGCTTATATCAAAAAGACAGGCAATAGCAGATGCTGACAAGGATATGGAGAAAGAGAACACTCATACACTGCTGGTCGGAATGTAAATTTGTACAACCACTACGGAGAACAGTTCGGAGGTTCCTCAGAAAACTAAAACTAAAACTACTATATGATCCATCAATCCCCCTACTGGACATGTATCCAAAAGAACGGAAATCAATATATCAAAGAGATATCTACACTGTCATGTTTATTAGAGCGCTATTCATGATAGCCAAGATATGGAATCAACCTAAATACCCATCAACAGATGAATAGATTAACAAATTGGGGTACATATAAACAATGGAATATAATTTAGCCATAAAAATGAATGAAATCCTGTTATTTGCAGCAACATGGATGGAACTGGAGGCCATTATGTTAAGTGAAATAAACCAAGCACAGAAAGACAAATATCACATGTTCTCCCTCATATGTGGGAGCTACAGAAAGTGGATCTCATGAAGGTAGAGAAGAGAATGGTGGTTACCAGAGACCAGGAACGGAGGGGGAAGGGGAGAAGGAAAGTGGGGGAAGAAGAATATACATATATTTATTGCTATTGAACTGTACATTTAAACATGGTAAAGAGTAAACTTTGTATGCATATTCTACCTCACTAAAATCTATTTTTTAGAGAATGCATTTCCCTTGAAAGGGATTAATGCTGTCATGCAGATGTGTCCATGATGCTATAGGAGCACATGGTGGAGAGCAACATTCTTTTCAGGGACTTCCAGCCCTCACTGTTATGAGGGCTAACATGTGAGAGACCCCAACATGGGAAGAGGGAGCACAAGCATTATTTTTATTCATTTTAAACTTTCAATCAATTTAATAAATATATTTTTAGGAGAAATGCATGTGTGGCATTGTTTGTAAGTCCTTACCTATAGAAAAGTCTTGTTGCTAATAGAAGTTAACTGAAACATATGATTTGGGAAGAAAAGAAGCAAATTAATACAATTTCCATAGCGAACACTGCAGATTCACTTTTGTTGTTGAGTATGAAACCACAATTTTGGAGGCTATATTCCCTAAAAAATGTATAGATGTTGCTTCATGATCTATTCCTGACCTGTAAAGAGTGTATGCATATAGGCCGGGCGCAGTGGCTCACGCCTGTAATCCTAGCACTTTGGGAGGCTGAGGCAGGCAGATCATGAGGTCAGGAGATTGAGACCATCCTGGCTAACACGGGGAAACCCCGTCTCTACTAAAAATACAAAAAGTTAGCCAGGCATGGTGGCGGGCGCCTATAGTCCCAGCTACTCGGGAGGCTGAGGCAGGAGAATGGCATGAACCCAGGAGGCAGAGCTTGCAGTGAGCCGAGATCGTGCCACTGCACTCCAGCCTGGGTGACAGAGCAAGACTCCATCTCAAAAAAAAAAAAAAGAATGTACGCATGTAGATGAAAGTCTTCACTATGTTGCAGGTACCATAAATAACGAATATAACTTGCCCTTGTGATGTTATCAAAATTATAGTTCAGAGAAACAACTGAGAGTAATCTAGACAGACAAAATCCAATATCCAATATCTCTAAAGAAAAAGCATCAGATTGGCTTAACTTCTACCTCCACATTAAATACTCTAATATCATGGAATAGCATTTTTAAGCTATTAAAAAGAAGCATTGTTTTCTTATTTTATAAAGGTGCACAATTTCCAAAGCAGCCATACCTGCCCAGGCTATAAGTTTTCAGTCTTGCACAACTTCTGACCAAATACCACCTTGATTCCATGGCTTTTGTGAGAAACATGAAAGGAACGTCAATTTGGGAAACTTACCTGGTCAGGAGAGTAACAGTTACTCAAACAGAAGCCCAGTCTGAGTCATCATCACACTCTCACCTTATGCAGAGGCCCTGGGGGAAGACAAAAACATTTTCTTTTAAAACTTAAAATATATAGGTGATCAACATTTGGTTATTTTGTCAGGACAAACAGTTTTTTAAAGCCTTTAAATTGAATAAAAATCTCATTATAGTGATACATTTTCTTGGTAGTGTTAGCTTTAAAGAAATTGCATTGGCCGGGCATGGTGGCTCACGCCTGTAATCCCAGAACTTTGGGAGGCCAAGGCGGGCAGATCATGAGGTCAGAAGATCGAGACCATCCTGCCTAACATGGTGAAACCCCGTCTCCACTAAAAATACAAAAAGTTAGCTGGGCGTGGTGGCGGGTGCCTGTAGTCCCAGCTACTCGGGAGGCTGAGGCAGGAGAATGGCGTGAACCCGGGGAGGCAGAGCTTGCAGTGAGCCGAGATCAGGCCATTGCATTCTGGCCTCCGTGACAGAGCGAAACTCCATCTCAAAAAAAAAAAAAAAGGGAAAAGAAAGAAATTGCATCAACACAATAAGGAAAGGAACTCCACAAATAAATTGGTAAAAAAAATAATTTTACTATTGTAATTGAGTGTTATTGTTATAAAACTCCTAACTCACTAGGGTCTTCCTGAACACTGTCTTCTGTCCAAAATGGGAAGGGAAATAGCCAGTGTGCATGTCACTAGGGACGAGTTTGGACCTGTAGGCTGCACAGAACTGAATAAAGCAGTGCATTTCTAGGAGAAGGGGAGCAGGATTAACCCGTATCATTGAAAACTGAAAGCACCTAGATCCAAAATTTTGTTTTCCCAGGCTGTCATCGGGAGGCAATGATTCCTTGTTCATTCCCCATTCCACATTCTCAATTGATACCTTTCGTCTGGCTATATTTATTTTCACTTTAGTATTTGAAAAGTGAAGGAGTGTGTGCCTGTCCTGTGGGTGACCTGAACAAGGGCAGCACAGTGCAGTCACTGTCAATGGTTAAGCATTTGCCACTGCTGGATGAGTGGCAGAGCCGACACTATGTCCCAACTGTGTGGCTTACTCAAAGAGCCATGCCACAGCTAATTGGGTTCACAAAATTTTTTAGTCCGTTGGTTCAGCTGCAGTGGTTTAGACATGGTCTTTCCTCACAGCAGGAGCCAGGCTGGAGTGCTTTCTAAATGACTGAAATGACCAGCAGCAAAGCCTATCATTCAGATCACTCCTTCGGTGCAGACACAACCCGTGAGCACAGGCTGAAATTATGGGTTGAACTGATGCAGCGTTCCTTTTTTTCCAACGTGGAAAAACTGAGCAACCTGTGTTTGTTGTTTTGCTATTTTAGGTATAGCAGAATGTTTAACTACTAAGTTAATTTCACAGCTTTTTGGACAATTGTATAATAGAAGCATTTATATAAAGACTGTCTTTTTCTTAATAAAAGATTTCCCCCTGAATGTTGATGAGTGACTTTCTTACACCTCTCCAGCTAAGGGTCTCATCTCAACCCCATCACCATGTTATATGTGGCTCTTCTGAACCTTTCTGCTCAAACATCTCCAGAGCCAAGACTCATCTCTGTGGTACCTAACTCAGAACACACCCTAGCTGAGCCTATCTGAGTCCACCAATCAGCCTAGCTGAGTCCACCTATCATCTTTGGGCTCTCAGACCTCCATTATTGGTTCAGAAACCCATGAGAGTACAGTCTGACCTGAGATCTTCAGCTAAGTGATCTAAACCACAGGTTTTTAGAGAACAAGCTTCACTCAGCTTCCTCCTTTAGCAGCTTACCTATCCCTTCCTTGCCCCTCAACATTCAATAAGCAAGCTCAGATTCTTTCGCTTCTCTCACTGGCTGTGCAAATGAGCCTGACTGAAAACATTTGATCCGCTCAGGGTCCTCCTGCCAATTTGGCTGTTTACTCTAGACACCCAACCCCAGCTTAGCCTCAGCATTTTCCACCAATGCAGACCTGTCATTTACCCTCATGTCCACAATCATGAGTAAGGGTCGTGCCTGACGTCTGCCTTGAACCTTTGGAAATGCACCCAACATTAATATTACCCTAGACTATGAGCACATAACTAATCAGGAATAGAATATTAGATGATTAGATGAAATTAAAATTGTAAAGAGGAATTCTGATTGGTGCTTTCTTTTTGCCATTGTGATCTAACTATCACAGAAAGAAACTACTGTCCTCAAAAAGCTATATGGGCTGTTTCCTAGAATGGCAAATTGTATACTTTTAGTGTTTGTCTGACGATACATTCCAGTATCTTTAATTTAAAAAACAGTGGAAGATAAGTCACATGATAGCATGTGAGTTACTGCCAAACAAGTGTTATATGGAATGCGCTGCTAAGTCTTCAAAGAAAATGGAAAAGGAACAGACATGTCTTGATCTCTTATTGGGTGCCTTGCATGAAGCTGGAAAGAGGTAAGTAGAGGCTTTCAATTGGTTGGGAAGGTTTCATCTCCAACTTTCAAGACTGAAACCTGGGAATGATCCATCCTTGGCCCCTCCCTGTCCCTCATCCTTTATGTCCAGTCCAACATCATCACTTCCCTTGATTTTCACTGCCACCATTCTCATCCATCAGTTCCCTCTGGACTACTTCCACAGCCCCCTGGTGGTCTCCACACTTCAATTCCTGTCCTCCTCCCATATGCACTCACACATGCAGCCAGACCAAGTTTTTAAAGCTTACATCAAATCACATCACGTGCTGTCCCTTCTGCCAGGTGCCCTGTCTCTATTCTCACTTGCAAAGAACACCTGACTTCTTATTTTTCAGGACTCAGCTTAAATCTCACCACCCTCTCTAAATACATTCTCCCTATTATTCTTTCTTTGCTTGTTCTTTCTTGCACACGTGTTTCCTCCCAGCTTATTTTCTGCCTCCCTCAATAGACTTTAAAGCTTCACAAGGAAGACAGCATGGCTGCTTATTCACCAATGGGTACCCTGAACCTTGCACGTCGATTGGGAAGTACTAGGTACTCAACAAATGTTTGTTGGATAAATGAGGAAGAACAACTTGACTCTGGTGTTAATATTGGCAAGAAGCTGGCATTCAGAGGCTAAAGCACGGTAACTCATGTTGCTAAATGGGCAAAGGTAAAGATGAAATAATATAAGAGAAAGAGAGATGTGGGAAAGTGCAGGGTGTATGAGGGTGTTGGGAGCAGAAGAGTCCGGGTGGATATACAGAGATGTGAGAAAAGAGTAGTGTGAGGTAGTCTGGGAAAAGTGGGCCAGGTTTGATGGGACCTCCTATTGCCCAGGTGCCCACCCTCCAGTCTGGTACTGCATCAACTTAGACCTCAGCATGTAAACTAGAGTGAAAAGTCCCAGAGAAAATGCCGTAATCAGTTTTCAAAAGCATGAGTTCCCAGGTGCATAATATTACACATGTTGAGACATTTCATCACCATAGGATGATATTCTATACATTCAAAAGGGGTATTCCTTATACCCCTCACAGGATTGTTCCATATCAAATAAGGCGTTTACAGAGAAAAGCTGAAAGAAACATTGAGAAAGTTCTTCCGAATTTAAGAGTGTACCTACAATCAGGAAACAACATGAACAGAGTAGTTCCTGGCAATGGTGGTGATACATAACCCAGCCATCTACTGGAAGTATGACATTGGAGATGAGAACTAGTTAAGGACTTGAGGTGTCACTGAGCCCACATTTAATTCTCTACCTCCATTACTGACATGGAATTAAACACCAGAGCAACAGAATACCCAGTCTATTTAAAATTTCCATAATAAATTATAGTATTTATAGGAAATCTGATCTGTATCACAAGGTCTTCAGTCATTTCAACACATTAATCCTATAGTGAAAAGGCCAGGTGGATGGGGCATGATTCTTGCATTGACTGGTGTTTCAGATCACAGCCAAGTTTCTACTGATTTGATTAAACCTTATCTCACACCCAAAGGACACGGTGCAGATGTTGTTCAGGAAAGTGAGACTGGGGTGATTAAGTTGAGCTTCTTATGCCCAAGGAAAGCCCTTGACCTAGGAAAAGAAAAGGTAACAATAAACTGCGGAGGAGCAATCCTGGCCTTTATCCCTTTGATATGAAAGGGCAGGTATGGGAGAATAACGTTGGCTTAGTTCCTAAAATGTTTAGTAAGCTCCTGAGAACAATGGTACTGGCATTTTAAGTACAGTATTGTAGGAATCGCTCACCTGCAGGAAACTGTAGGCATATCTAGCAATATCTAAATTCTTTACCTTTTTCAGCTAGCTGATTAATGGTTCACCATTCCACTCTAGTATGTTCTGACATGGATGTGCCAAGGTACCTTGCACAGTAAGGTTTATGCCCCCAAGATCTGGAGGATCTGATCAGAGAGTTATGTAAAGAGACACTAAAAAGCTGACATCCATCCATTAAGGATTGGACTTCAGAGTTTGAGAAGCTGAGTGCTTGTAGTCTTTTAGGACCAGGCTAGTGATTTGGTTTAAGTGAGATTGTTAAGGGAAGGGCTTGGAATAGCACGAGGGCAGAGAAAGAGATGTTCCTGGGCTGAATCTGCCACATCTCTGTTCCTGCAGTTTGGATTAACCAACAGGGACTAGAACCAGGAGCTATCGTACTATTCTCCAGACTATTGCTCTCTACAATGTCCAGTTTCCAAGCCCAGTATCCTCTGAGAGAAGCCCATTTTCCTCTGGGGAAAGTGACTCCTCCCTGACCTCTGAGGGCCAGGAAACAGAACTGAGACAACTCTCAGTCATCTGTGACCATTAAGTGAAATAGGATCTCCGCATAGACTCTTGGTTGCTCACCTCCATCTATGAAACTCCCATTCCCTTAGATATGCACAACGGGCTTAAGGTTAGCCTTCCAAAGGCATGCACTTCTACTGGCTCCCCCAGATATCTTCATAATTTTCCTCCCTGACAGCCCAGTAAACTAGCAACAGCTCCCTTCTCAAGAACTCTAGCTACAACAATTTAAAAGCAAATGTTATTAATATAAAGAACATTAATAAGTATTAGATACCTTGAGGATGGCATATTATGGTAAATAAAGGATCCATTAATTCCCACAATGGGTATTATCTAGTGTCACTTAATTGCCTGGGGGAATTCTTCATTCTTCTCTCTATATGGCCAGTGATAGCATCTCTATTCCAGAGGCCACAGCTCTAAGAAAATGGTCCCAGTCCTGGGGTTGCCTTCACTACATGATGAGCATCAGGCAGAGGAGAGCGTCTTTTCTCTTCTCATGGAGGATTTGGTCAGGGATACGTTGCTGTAGCAAGACTTATTCCTTCCACCCGGGGAAACATTAGCAAATGCTACCCAAAATGAGTACAGGATCATAACCTCACCACGTAGGTTTTTCTGATGAAGTTTCAAATATTGGCTGTCTCACCTTCAACATTAAAGCTTTCTGTTGCTAAGAGGAATGGGAAAACAAGCAGCACCCAGGAAAGCAGCGATTGGTGTATAGGCTGGTTCTTACTGAATACGCAGGCTTTTTGCATAGAATCCTGTTGCACTGTTTCTTTCCATGACATATAATTTTAATTGCCTGTATACCTTAAATTATCCCAATCAGGTTTTTTCTTAATTAACTTTGTGGGATGGGACATAGGCTCTGCTTTTTGGGAACAGCTTCCAAATTAAAATTGTCAAATTAATTAAATTGAGCTAGTGTCAGCCCATAGATTGTAAGTTTCTTACCTTTATTCATCCAACACCTATTTATGTCAGAGATGCATAATAGACATAGGTTATCTTTTAAGAGACATATGTTTCTACTGCCTCCCACCCAAGTGTCTTCATATAAAACTCCACTCAGGCGAGTTTTTAAGTTACCTTCGCCTTTTGCATCACCATTTAATCTATTCTCCAGTCTCTGTGTCTGGACATTTTGGTTTTCCTACCAATTTGGCAACTTAAAATGAAAGCTCCCATCACACCAACTCTCAAAGCTATAATCAAAGCCTTCAAACCGTCATGTACCGTGGCAGAAGGGTTATCCATTTTTAAAGTAAATTTCACTTCCAAAGTAGCACATTGAGTGTCTTCGATCTATGTGACCCCTCTTCATGTCCACACCTGGCAGGCTTCCCTGCTAGAATCTCCTCCAAACAACAGCCTACCCTCCTATTAGGGGGAACCTCAAAACAGCGATCTTCTCTGTGGGTTAATTCAGACATGAATTGTCAACCCAATGTATTGTTTTAACTCAGTGTCCCAAGTTTCTCCTATAATTACTCAAATTTTCTTAATCAGAATTCCACCTGAAGAGTATACATGGAGGAATTATCTATCCTTTTATGATCAGCTTGGTAAGATGGATCCACGTGCTTCTTGACATTTTATGTAAATGGAAAGTACTACGTGCAAAACTGTTTGCAGAAAAAACAGTGCGTAGTAGAATATTGTGGTTTCCAGACCTAACTGATAATAAATAACTTGGGAAGTTTTTAAAGATGGGGATCCCTGGTCTCTATCTCATACCATTTTAATAAATAGGTCCAAGAGGGAGTTAGGACTCTGTATTCTTAGAATCATTCCCCCAAATAATTCTGACTACCAGCTGGAGTTGGGCTCCAACAATGCAAGGTATTATTATGTTTCTATAATAATAACTATGGCTTTCTATTTTGTTTGATTTTTAAACATTCTGTTTTGAGATAACTGTAGATTAACTTGCAGTTTTGAGAAATAATACAAAGAGATCCCATGTACCCTTTACCTAGTTTCCCCTCTATAATAACACCTATGGCTATACTCCATCTTACAAAACTGTACAGTATCACAATCAGGATACTAACATGGACTCAATATCCTCATCTTGTTCAAATTTCTCCCATTATATTTATACTAATTTGTGTTTGTGCGAGTGTGTGTCTTTAGTTCTATGCAATTTTATCTACTTGTAGGTTCGTGTATGCACCACCACAATCAAGACACAGAACAGTTTCAACATCATGAGGATTCTTTGTGTCGCCCTTCCATAGCCACACCTACCCTCCTTCTCCCTGCACCCTGGCAACTTTTCATCTGTTCCCCATGTCATGATTTTGCCATTTTAATAATACTATGTAAGTGGAATCCAGCAGGATCGTGATAGCTGAATAATGGCCTGTCCATGTCTTAATCCCCAGAACCTGTGAATACATGATTCTATATGGCAAAAGATACTCTGTAGATGTGATTAAGTGAAGGATGTTAAGAGGTGGAGAGTATCCTGGGTTATCTTGGTGGGTCCAATATAATCACAAATGTCCTGACAAGGAGGCAGGAAACTCAGGGATATAATAGTAGGAGATGTGGTGATGAAAGCAGAGGCTGGAGGGATACTAGGAAGGGGACACAAGCCAAGGAATATAGGCATTCTCTAGAACCTCAGCAGACGAGGAAATGGATTCTTGCCTAGAGCCTCCATAAAGAACCATCCCTACCAACATCTTGACTTTTCAAGACTTTAGAGACTAATTTTGGATTCCTGATTTTCAGAACTATAAGATAATAAATTTGTATTAGTTCAGCCATTAAGTTTGTGGTAATTTAGTATAGCAGCAACAAGAAACTAATTTAGTATGTAATCTTTTGGAATACTGGGTGTTTTTTCTGTCCATATAATTCTCTTGAGATTCATCCATGTCATATGAATCAATAGTTTGTTTCTTTTTATTGTTGAATAGTATTCCAAGGCATCGATGTAGCACACTTTGTTTAACTATTCACCTGTCAAAGAACACCTGGGTTGTTTCCACTTTGGGGCTATTATGAATATACTATAAACATTCATATATGGGGTTTGGTGTGAGCATAAATTTCCATTTCTCTGGGATAAATGGCGAGGACTGAAATTGCTGGATCATATGATAAATGAATGCTTCATTTTGTAAGAAACTGCCAAACTGTTTTCTAGGGTGACTGTACATTCCCACTAGCAATGTATAAGCGATCCAATCTCACCTCCTTCATTTTGTATTGTCTCCATTTTTTTAAAACATTCTGGTAAGTGTGTAGTAATATCTCAGATGGGTTTTAATTTTCACTTACCTAGCTAATCATGCTGAGCATCTTTTTATGCTTACCTATAAACCCTCTTTAGTGAAATGTCTGTTTATGTCTTTTGCCTATTCTATATGCATATCTGGTTTTGTTGTTGTTGTTGTTGTTTGAGACAGAGTCTCACTCTGTCACCAAGGCTAGAGTGCAGTGTCATGATTATAGCTCCCTGCAGTCTCCACCGCCTGGGCTCGAGCAGTCCTCCCACCTCAGACTCCCAAGTGGCTGGGATGACGGGCATGTGCTAGCACACCCAGCTAATTTTTGTACTTTTTGTAGAGACAGGGTTTCACTATATTGGCCAGCCTGGTCTTGAGCTCCTGGGCTCAAGCTATCTGCCTGCCTCGGCCTCCAAAAGTGCTAAGAGGTGTGAGCCACCGTAGCCAGCCATGATTTTTTCACTTTAGAGTTTTGAGAATATTCTATCTAGTCTAGATACAAGTCATTTGTTAAATATGCGGTTTGCAAATTTTTTTTTTTCCCTAGCCTGTAGCTTATCATTTTATCCTGTTAATAAGGTATTTTGCAGAGCAAAAGGTGTTTTTTTTTTTTTTTCATGAAGTCTGATTTATCAGTTTTCCTTTCATGGATCATACTTTTGGCATCAAGTCTAAGAACTCTGCCTAATTTTAGATTCTGAAGATTTCTCTGAAGTTTTTTCTAAAAGTTTTGTAATTTTACATTCTATTTTTTTCTTAAGTCAGTGTTTTACTTGAGTTAATTTTTGTATAAGGTGTTAGGTTTAGGTTGAGGTCCACTTTTATAACTATAGCTATTCAGTTGCTCCAGCATAATTTATTGAAAAGCTGTCCTTCATCAAATTGCTTTTGCAGGCTGGGCGCAGTGGCTTACTCCTGTAATCCCAGCACTTTGGGAGGCCAAAGTGGGCAGATCACTTGAAGTCAGGAGTTTGAGATCAGCCTGGTCAACATGGCAAAACCACATCTCCACCAACAATATAAAAATTAGCCAGGCATGGTGGTGGGTGCCTGTAATCCCGGATACTCGGGAGGCTGAAGTAGGAGAATCGCTTGAACCTGGGAGGTAGAGGTTGCAGTGAGCCAAGATCAGGCCACTGCCCTCCAACCTGGGTGACAGAGTGAGAATTCATCTCAAAAAGAAACAAACAAAAAAGTTGCTTTTGCACTTTTCTCAAAAATCAAAGGAGGATATTTGTGTGGATATATTTCCGGGTTCTCTATCTGTGCCACTGATATATATGTCCATCCCTACGCCAGTATCACACTGTTTTAACTACTACAGCTCCATAGTTAGCCTTAATATTGGGTAGGGTGATTCTCCCTCTTTATTCTTCTTTGTCAGGATTCTTTTAGCTATTTCAGGGTTTGTATCTTTAAATACAACTTTTAGAACAAGGTAGTCTATGCCTACAACCTTGTATGATCTATGCCTGATCAATTTAGGGAGAATTAACATCTTTACTATATTAAATTTCCAATCTATGAACAGATATGTATCTCTATTTATTTAGATATTCTTTGATTTCATTTATCAGCATTTTGTAACTTTCATCAAACAGATCCTCTACATGTTTTGTTAATTTTTATCTGAACATTTCATTTACCTGGGGGGCTTTTCTACATGATCATGTCATCTGTAAATAAGAGCTTCCCTGATTTTTTTTAACCAATAAGAAAATCCTAAAGGGAAACAGAGGAATCTGGACTACAGAGCACTGCTACATCATAGTTGCAGAAGACGAGGGATTGTTCTATAAAAGCAGAAGGAAAGAATTCAAAAGAAGGGTGCTAATCTCCATTCAAATGCACAGAAAAAAAAATGTCAGCCCCTCAATATTTTTCCTCTGCGTTGTTTTCCTCCATGTTGAGTTTTCTGGTACTTTTCTCTGTGTTGAGCTGGCAACTACATCACAAGATAAAAGATAGGTTGATTTTTATTTTCATAATTGAAATTGGCCCCAAAAAGCATGACTTCTGCACTGTCCTCTGTTTTGCAGACAGGGAAGTATGGGCCAACTGTGAAATTAGCTTTGGCTCTGCATGGGATTATGACTTTTCCATTTTAAGGACATCCAGTACCATCAAAGGGGTCCCAAGGTATCAAAAGTGATGCTCCTTTGAGGAGGAGACAGATCTAGTCTCTTGAGCTCTAGAAATGGCAGCAGAGAGCCAAGGACCAAGTGAGTCCCCAGAGTCAGCGGCCATGTCCAAAACAGAAACAGAACTCCTGACATTGAGTCTGCCAATCTAAGCACCAGACCGCATTTCCTCTTTTTAATTTCCACTCTGCCCTCCACATAATTACATCAATGCTTCACTGTGTTTATGACACATGGCATGGATTAAAGAGCTGAATGTAAAATGCTATGCCTGAGAAGGCAATTACTTTGAACAATTGTTTCAGTTGGTTAGAAAGGTAACCGTAAGCACGTTGAATCTATGATCCTACATTAATTAGTAAGACTTCTGGCTGTGTCGTGGAACCCAAGGGCAAAGATACCCCAAGTCCCCAGGAGGGCACTGGAGCCACGATTTGGAAATCTGTAGGATTCCTGCTGGTTCTCCCAAAGCTCTACTTCCGAACTTCAGATCTCCTTCTCTCTCTTTCTCTCCCCCTCTGGTCACAGTCTTACTTCTATAGTTTCTGTGCTTTAAAATCAGAATATTAAGATTTTGTTACCTACTTGCCTCAGGAAGTATAAATTTTGTGATCTGACAAAACTAGCACCTAAGAGAAGTGAAAGACTACTGGCAATTACCATAAATCACAGAATTTAAGCCCCTCTTGGGATTGCACGACGTATAATAAATCCTGTAACCATTTTTGGTCCTTCATTATTTCTGAAACAAAAAAAAAATCTACCTGGTTTATTTTCTAGAATTTTTGTAAAAATTAAGTGTGTTAACATATGCAAAAAAAAGTGCTATATAAACCCTAGGACACTACAAAAATAGAAGATACTGCAACCACGCTTGTCTTGGGATTCATGTTATTGGAAATAAAAACAATCCTATATAGGACCTTGTATTTATTTTCACGCAAGAAGAAAATATCATTTATGTAAATGGCCATATTTTTATAAGACTCTTTTGAGGTTATTTGGGGCAAAAAAATATTGTCATCATTTTGTTGGAGGCAAAAATGAGAACCAAACAAAATAACTTACCAAATGTCACATAAACAGTCATGGAATAAGATCTTTTGGCTAGGATGTGATGTTAAAGAAACAAGTTTCAAAACCTGAGCCCAGATCGTCATCCTATTTACACCATGAAAGGAAGGTGTTTCTTAGTATATAAAATTCCCAGGAAATGACCACCAAGCCAGCACTTCTGGAAGACGGAAACATGAAGTTCAATCAAGACTAGCTCCCTAAATTTCATTGATGATCATGTCCTGTTTTCTCCTCATAAATGGAAAACACCACTATACCTAAAAATTGGAGCCCTCCCTTTACAGGTTCCAAGACCACCTACTGCTCTCCAGCCCCCTGGAAACTATGCATAAGATTCTGCAGCTCCTCGGATCATAAGCGAGCACTCCTAAGTCAACAGATTCTCTTTGGTGCATTCTATGTTCCTCCCAATTGGTTTGGATATTCCTAAGAGACAGAAAATAGCAATGCCTACATTTTATGGAGTGAGGAATTTTATTTCTAAGAGGACAAGAAGCCATTAAGTAAGAACATGTTTTTGCCCTATTCACTTTAAAAAGATGAGCAAAATCATAGAACAATTTTACAAATATTCTCAAGGGGAATCAGAATTCTGCTGTTCTAACACACCTAAAAACTGAAAGTAGCTTCAACTCCGTGCTCTGGAAGCACAGCTGAAACTGAAGAAGGATTTTCTGAAGGTTGGCTCCTTCATATTTGTCCTCAATCATAGTCAGCAGCCCTTGTTTGTTCTTCTCCTTAATAAGTGAAATAGCTCTGAAAAGGTCTGAAACCGGAAAAAGCAAGCCATGTGATGGGAATGTCATCATTAAAAGCATCTGTTGTTATTTATTAGGTCACATCCTACAGTGAAAATGCTCAAAGAATCAGCCTATGTCCATTTATTATCAACACAGGTATCCCAGATTTATTCTGCTGTATTAGTTTAATTGGAACATTATTGAGAAATACAGCTTTCCGATGAAAAAGGAATAAAAGTCTAGATAAATTACACAAATAACATATGGCCTTTTCCTATGAAGATCATAAGCAATTTGTATGCCATTTGTTTTCCAAGGGCAAGGTTTTTTGTGTGTGAAATTGAAATCTAAAGTAAGGTACATTGATTTACAGGAAATTGTACCTTTACCCACAAATTCATCATTTACAAATACTATTTCGGGGGCTAGATGGAAAGAAGGCATATTTTTTGAGCCAAGAATGTCATCAACTGTGTCCATATCTGTTTATAAGCAGTTTTTTCCTAATTCAAAGATTGAAGACTCACAAAAATATTTTTTAAAATCATTTGAAATAAGCAGCATAAAATTTAATCTTAGGATTCACTTCCAGGGAAAACTGTATTCACTCATATTTCATAGAAAAAGAGTAGGGCAGGTGGGGGGGGGGGGCACCTGGAGAATAAAGGGTGTAGCCAATTGAAAGGCTAGTGCCATTTTCCTAGGAAATGGCATTGGTTCTTTTTCAAACTAAAAAAGAATGATTGTATGGCTCCATATCCTTTAATATGAGGATTTTTTAAATCCCCCAGGATTTTCCATTTGCCACTCTGAGCTTACAGGCAGTCTTTTTATTGCCCAGAATATTTATTTGCGGATCTTAAAATGTCCATATGTCATGGAAGATATGAGGCTTTGGTGACAGGTACTAAGATGTGTCCAGAAACCACTTTTCCAGGGCCCAGTGCCTGAGTCCTTTATTTAAGGGTGTGCATCCCGCAAGGAGAATTAAACAGTGAGCACTACTGTACGTTTAGACAGGGCTCCCTCCTCCTCCACCTACCCAGCTTCCTCCACTTTCTTTCAGTTTCAACTGCGATCACATTGCAATCAAGCCAGAATATTTTTCCATTTCTAATGCTTCTAATCCAAGGTCTTATTGCAAGGAAAATTTTCTTCTTTCTGGAAAAGGGCTTAAAGCAGAAAAATGTGTTGAGAACACAAAGATGTGGGCGTATTTGCCCATCTGCACAGGATGTGCCTACCTGCTGTGCTCACATAGGAATGTAGAATTATCAGTGGAGAAATGGCAAAGTGGCAGGAAGTAGGGGTAAAACTATTTGACTCTCTGCTGTGTCTTACCTCTTGAGTTTCAAATAAAAATATTCAATAACCAATGAGTGTGTATTTTAAACGTGCCTGATGCTTTCCTGGAGGCCATACATTATTCAAATGTCACCAAGAAGCACCACAGTTTTGAAATCCCATGGACAATGATTGTGGTGGGAAAGGCATTTTCTGATACATTACCTGAATGCTGGTGACTTAAGTATCATTTGCTTTTGCCTTGACTACCTAATCATTTGCTAAAATGAAAAGAACGAAAGCATCAATCATTAGCCTCAATTCTGAAAGCTTATTTTTCATTCATATTGCCTTGAAAATAAGGTTTGATCTTGGTTAGTTTCCAAATCAGTAATTTATTATGTTTTGCTCCCCCGTGCCATCTCTTGGCATTGAGGAATTAAGGTACTATCACAGGCAGAGGAAGGCAGTACTGGTCCCTTTGCTTTGTTTAGAATACAAAGAACACTGCCAACTCTACCAAAGAGAGGCAAGAACAAGGGAGGCATCTGCCACCCGCCCACTCTGCTTACTTTCCCAAATACAACCATTGTGCCTTTATACCAGTGGTTTCAAGCAACCGGGAGAAAACACCTGCTTTATCCTGCTTTCCACGGCAGACAAGTTGCGTGGTTCTGATCTATGACTCATTTTGTTTTACTGGGTCCTCCCCAGAATCTCATCCTATGTATTCGAGGATCAAGTTAAAAACTGCTCATTAAGATTGTGTGTGCAAGAAGCAACTAGATAACCATTTTGGCTTAACTGTCTGTGTGATTTAAACAATCTATTTGCTTAGGGAAGAAAGGGAGGAGTTCTGTTCGTTTTAGGTTAACTTTTATTTTCTTACTCTAACTGGGTGGGGTTTTTTTTAATGCATTTGCATCTATTCCATAAATTCCACTTTTTTTTATTCTTTATTTGCTTCCCCTTTCCTTTTCTGTTTGTATTGCCTTCTGTTACAAACCTACTGTTACCCCTTAACGTCTCAGTGCCTATCTGACATTGACCTACAGAGGTATTTTCAGATGCCTCTCCTTGACCATACCATGCTTCTGAGGCATACCACACCCCTTGGACTCTTCTTTCAGTTTCCAGTTTTCTTTCTTTCATTTTCATTTCTTCTTTTGGGGTGGGATATAGGTTTGGGATTTTGCATTCTTTCCTTTCAAGCCTCATGTACTTTAATTCTCCACTGAACTGGCCTTAACTCTGGCCCAGAACATCCTCACATTGCTCCATTTGCTCTTTCCAAACCCGCTTTTATACATTATGCTCCAAAGACACCCTAGGAGGTAAATTAGTTTCTATCTCTTTCATTTCACAGATGGGGAAGCTGAAAGCAGAAAGGGACTGTGAGCACCAAGCTAGAGGTGAGCTGTGATTCAAACTCCCAGTCCTCGCTTCTTGCTGTGTCCCAGCGCAGGCAGTTCACTGTTCAGCTGTTCCAAGATCTCCCTTCAGCCTCCACGAATAACAATTGAATAATGTTGCTAATGAGATGTGACTTGTATTCCTGAAGGGAACCTTCTCTTCGTAGATGCGATTCTTGTAATTTCCTCACCTGAAGATTTCCATATTCCAAAGCCCTGGGTACCTACAGCCTCTCCTTCAGTGCACACTGTTATTTACGGACCCCATTTGGCTGAGATAAATCTGTTGTTTAATTGGTCTTAGGTGGTTACTGTTTCATAATCCCCGGCCTCCTTCTTTCCATCCCAGATCCCCAAGAACCAAGAAAGAACACCATCACTTCTGTATGATATTTCTTTCTTTAACCTTCCTGCCAATCAAACACATAGAATCCATTTCAGGTAATGACAGAGAATTTTAACTGTGGCGATTAGCCACAGCTCATCAACAGCACAAGAACCTGCTGAAATTTCTCTCAGAAATCATTGCACTCAACTGTTATGTGCTCATTGAGATAATGAGCTACAAGATGAAAATTAAGGAATAAGAGAATGAATATCTTTTTTCTTTTCCTCCCACTAAGAAGAGGAAGAAAAGCAAAAGAAAAAAAAAGGGAGAGGAAACTAGGAGTGAAAGTTTATTTTCTAACACATTCCTTACTTAATTTTTCCCACCTAAATCTGACTAAGTCTACCACTTTCCAAGGCTTTTGTAGCTTTCCACCAGTTGTGGCTTTCGGGCTGAAGAGTGTCTCTGCAAGAATGTAAGTTGGATTTGTCCTTGGTTATTTGAGTCTTAAAAGCCACAGTGCCAACAGCTTTTCTCTGAATCCCTTTTCCTTTTACCCCTCCTCTTCCAAAGGATGGATTTTAATACTGATTTTTGTTTAGCACCAGTGCCTTGTATTGGGTGTCTGAGTTTTGGTCGTTGACAGGCAGGAGCAAACCACAGTGTGCCTTTGCCATTGTTCCCCTGGAATTCCAGGGGCATCTAGGCCACTTGGCTCTGCTGCCCTCATCAGGGGCAGCCCTCTCTCCATGCAGGGCATCCAGTGGATGGAAGCAAATTCCCACGGCTCTGCATCCCAGCCCGGCCCTCCCGTCCTCCTCCCAGAGCAGGATGGAGATGGGATGGAGAGAGAAAGACTGCCCTGGAGGTTTCATTCTCTGAAGTAACAGCTCATTAGGGAGAGCAACCTAAGTGCAAATCTTAACCTTTTTACTTTTCTGGTCACACAATGAACTTCAATTATGAGATTATAAGACTGAAAAAGGATGCTTAGGAAGGTGGTATGTGTGCACAGTGTGTGTGTGTTGTGCATTGTGTGTGTGTGTGTTGGTGAGGTGGATGAAATAATTTCTGGTATATATCCCAAAAAAGTTCTTTTGCAATTCCAGATTGCAAACTTACCTACTCTAACAGTTACCAACACTTACCTACTCTTAATTAACACTGTGGCTTATTCACTGACTTGCCTTTCATCTTCATAGGCAACTTTATGTATAGGTCTTTGTTAAACTTGTATGGTGTTTATTGCACAGAAGTAACTATATCACTCACCCCCAAAATATACAAATATACATAAGATATACGTATTATCAACAGCTTGACACTAATGAGGTATAAGTTGGTTAAATTTCACACGAAAGATATTGTCTCCCAAGTGTCATTTAAAATACACATACATGCTCTCAATGTACATATACTTAGATACATACAGACATATATATCTGTGTGTATATATACACACAGTATATTGAGTGAGAGAGAAACAGTAAAAGAAAACATTAACATTTCTGTGTACATTTTCCTTTTTCTCATCGAGTGTTCATTTTCTCCTTTCTTTACAATGGATCTTCTCTTTCCCAGTGAAAGACCCTTCTAAAGGGACAAGCTGCTTTATAAGAGAGTCTCAGTGCTAGGGGTTGTGAGTTCAAATCCCACCATTCTACCTCTAACAGGACATGAGATTTTAGCACATTTCTTTAATCCTCTCTGCCTCATTTCTATTAACAAAATAGCCTCTATAAAATTATGTGGGAAGGAGATCATGTTAGCTAGCTCACAGTATTGTAAGACCTCTCAATTGAAATCCACAACAACATCAATTCTAAGATCTTTAACATTTGTCACATTTTAATGTCCCTGAATTTGCATTTCATCTTACGATGGATGATGCATTATATTTAATTGGCATATTTTCTTTCTTAATGGCATATGAAGCAATGATATTTCTTACAACTGATGATATATACATTTCATAAAACACTATTTGAGTTAAAATTGTCTTGCCAGTTTACGGTATTATTCAAAAGTCATGTTTTCTTGTTACTAAACAATGAACCATGAAACCGATCTCCCTGGCCTGTTCTGAACAACCAGAGACATTCACTGAGTTACAAAGTACCCAGCTGAAGCAGAAGATGAATTAGGTAAGAAGGAAAAAAATGTCTGTCTTGAAAAATATTATACATAATAGCCGCTCACTTGGTTTAATGATCTGGTGTTATTGTCCTGAAATTCTTTATGATTTTTGCACAAGAGGCCTTGAATGTTTACTTTACACTGGTCTAGAAAAATGACGTAGCACATCCTGATGAGAAACTTACTCGGTTAAAAAATTAAAGTCTGTTGACTCTTCTTGAGTTCACCTTCTGGCCCCTGGCATGCAAGACTGTGAGTGTCTCAAAAAGAGTCATGAACTTTGTGAGTCTCAAATCAGCATTTTCAAGCATGCTTTGTTCTGTTTTCAGCCTTCGTATCCTCAGCCCACATAGGACAGCAGTTACAAACAGACCTTGGAATTCTGAAGGTTAGAAATAGATAACATATTTCAAAACCTTTAGCTTTTAAAAGAAAGGCCCTTAAGGAAAGCATGTGTACTTTTTTTTTTTTTTTTTTTTTACAATTTGAGGGAGAAATCCCTGAAACTTCAAGACATCTTTTCATACTTTTATACAACTCGTGTTTTACACAACTCATTTTATATAAAGTAGATCATAAAGTTATTTTTTAAAAGAATATGACTAAAATAAAGTTACAATAAGCATCTTTTCTGGTTATATTTTCTATCACCACCTTATATATCCACTTTCTGTTTTATTGGGGATGAATATGATGCAAGCAATTTTCTCTGCTAAAACTAAAGTATGCAAGGAAATTAAAACCTCTCCTTTGAAATGTTTCACCTAGAGTCAGATTCTATGCAGTAATAAATTGTGCACATGATTCTATAAAACATATACTCCAGACTCAGAATTTCTGAGTGACTTAAGAAAGTGAGGATGTTGATGGGATGAAATGAATAGACTCACTTAAAATGACACATTGAGCTCACACAATTTTCGTAAGCAGATTTTGCCCAAATAGAAGACTGAAAGTTGTCTCTTTTCAAACATGCTTCGAAATCTAACAGTTCTAAAGGCTTTGCCGTTGGCCAGTCTACAAGTTTTAGGAAGTCTTCGCTGCTACCTAAGCAACAAAGATTCAACAAGACAAAGGCAACAGTGTTGAAAGGAAAAACAATAGGTGAAATATAAAAGGGATCACTGCAGAGGACCAAGAACACCCAAACCTAGACACTCATTTTTCTCCTGGCCTTAGGGAAATACATGCATGGAGGATAACAGCCAAAGGACATTCATTGTTACGATTAACATTGGGGCCCAAACCACAATGTAAAACAGGAATGACCTGTCCTTGAAGGCGGCGAGCACGGGCACCATGGTGGGTGGCAAGGAGGCTGCTGCAGGGGAGGTGCTTGTTTCAGAAATACACAGGCAGCCAGCTTTGCAGAGCAGCCTAGCCCCTAAGGTCTTCTCGGAGTTCATCCTGCACCACCTACCCACTGACCACATCCGGCTGCCTGAATGAGCTGCTGTCCCTTTCTGTGGTCTGTGCCCACCACCTCTTCCTGGGCTTCAGTTACAATCAAGACCTTTCAGACAAAGTGATGGAACTGGCTGGTGGGGTTGAAGTGGAAGGCCTGCCACAGTTTCCTACCAGAAGTGACTTAATGAATGAGTAGAGCTAAGGCAGAAGACCAATCACACTCTCCTCATAAGCTACAGGGGCTTAGAAATGAGGCTGGGACGAATGGGACGCCAGCCACAGCAGCTCTCTTAAAACTCCTGCTACCACCAACAAAGAAAGAGGCAGGTGGAATGAAAAGGAATCTGTCTAGATTGACTTTTTTTTTTTTTTTAAGTTCTCATTCTTCCTGTAGCTATCACTGTAAAAGTCTGCATGAATATTTATGTACTCATAAATCATGCACTCTAAGATGAGTTCATCAACATTGTAAAAGCTCTTCTTGTTTTATTTTAGTTTTTAAATGTCAAACTTTGTGTTTAAAATGCCCTTTTTGTTGATGTAATAATAGCAAGTAATGAACTTTATTGTTTGGATTTTTTTAACAGTGGAAGGAAGAAAAGTGTAGGGGAAAAAACTGAAATGACTTAGGCTGGAGTACTCCTTTTGAAGATTTCTGAAAACAGATTCAATAACATCTATCTAATCCCCCAAAACGTGAGCGCAGTCTGTATTATATCAAGAGCTTAAATACAGTGTTTTCAATGAATCATATAAACAGCACAAAAGGTTAAGGATTATGTTGTCTGATAAAGAGGAATTTAAAATCAGAGTTCTTGGGTTCCCATTCTTTGCAATTTCACACTCATTCTTTGGATGCCTCCTCTCTTATTCCTCACTGGGAGTCATCTCATGGTGATGTAGATGTACTTGAGTACCTGGAGGGAGGGAGCTTTCTCCAAACCCACATTTCTTATGGGGGCCACACTCTATAACTGCATCTGTCTCTAAAATTGTAGACGACTGCTTAAGTAGTCCAAAGTCCAAGGTATATATCTAAGTTCTTGATATGGTTTGGCTGTGTCCCCACCCAAATCTTACCTTGAATTGTAATAATCCTCACATGTCAAGGGTGAGGCCAGGTAAAGATAACTGAATCATGGGGGCAGTTTTCCCCACACTGTTCTCATGGTTGTGAATAAGTCTCATGAGATCTGACGGTTTTATAAATGGGAGCTCCCCTGCACAAGCTCTCTTGCCTGCTGCCATGTAAGACGTGCCTTTGTTCCTCATTTGCCTTCCCGTCATGATTGCAAGGCCTCCCCAGCCACGTGGAACTGTGAGTCAATTAAACCTCTTTCCTTTATAAATTACCCAATCTCAGGTATGTCTTTATTAGCAGCATGAGAACAGACTAACACAGTTCTATAATGCATTCTTCTCCAAAACAAATATAAAGAGGACATGGCCACCTTCTTCTAAAATGTCTACTGTTACCATATCACCAGCCTCCTTTTTCTGAGTTAGAATTTAGTCTAGCATCAAAACTTCTCATATTGTGTTCTCTACTTTCTCTTATATCTAGCAAACGCCTCAAAATGCAGTATCACATTTTTGACTCTATAGAGGCAGTAGCCACTTCCATTCTTTTTACTTTTTATGTAGGTTCTCGATAATTTGGGGTCAACGAGGAAGGAAGGTCAAGAGAAAAATAATGGCACAAGAATACTGCAATAATTTAGAAACAGTTATTTTAAAATGAGTTATCTTTATAATGTGGGCACTGTTGTTATATAAAAACAATTAAACAGTTTTAAAACGTGTGATAAATATTATGAAACATAAAATTATAAAACTTTATCACTTCCCTTTTAAAGATAAGAGGAAAAACAGTGGTTGGGAGAAGTGATTTCAAAAAATTTGTCTGAGTGAATAAGTGTATCTAACATTTTTTCAGTGGTTCTCTGCCAAGAGTGATCTTGCCCTCCACCCCTATGCCAGTGGATATTCGGCCAAGTCTGGAGATATTTTTTATTTTCACAGCTCTGGGGGGTGGGAGGGCATTTCTACTGAGGTCAAGTGGGTAGAGGCCAGGTATGCTAAACACCCTCTAATGCACAGGGCAGGCCCTGCTGCAGAGAAGATTCTGGCCCCAAATATCTATAGTATCATAGCTGAGAAACCCTGCTCTATTTTATTAATGGAAGAACAACAAAAAGAGCGTGGACTGAGTTCTTCAGGAAATACTTTCACAATTCCGAAATGGGTCACTTTAACTCCAGGGCACTCATCTGCTCAGGTGTTAGTCTTATGGAGACAGATACTAAGAGTCCAGTCTTCCCAATCAATCCTCTCTTCATTCATTCTTTATATTTTTAACTCCACCAGCTCTAAAGCGTTCAATCTCCTCTAGTAATTGGACCAACTCTGCCCCCTGCCTATGATTTAAACAGCTGGAAGCTTGACTTTGACATGCAGAAATCAGAAGTCTTAAAGCTCGAGGAAGCAAAAATCTGTGCACATGCTTAAAATAGCCTGGCTCAAAGAGTGTCAAGAGGTAGACACTCTAATCATAAACATTAGGGAGTGTGTTCTAAAAATGTTCAGAATAGAATCTGAAAATCTAGCAGAAAGTCCTTTGTCAGTTTGATTTTACATGAAAATCAGGCTTTGAAGCATTCAAGGTTATACTCCTCATTTGTAGGAACTCTCAGAGAACACTGTCTTACCTTCCACAGCTTAACTTTTAGCTGCCACCCCCATGGTGTTTTGCTTCTTATACCAATTTACTATTATCATACTTCTGTTTCTTTTTATTCTCTTCAGTATAATGTGGGAAAATGACTTTTTTGGACATTCCTACTGTGAATATTTGCATTTTTGAACATTATCTGAATGACATCAGGAATTCAAACAATTTGAAATCACAGAGCCTTGCAGGTAGCAATTGGAATAATTTTACACAGATAGAAATTTTATGCTGAGCAGAAAACCATGGCAGTCACGCTCTAAAACACAAAAGAAAGCAGCCATAGCAGTGCAATAAAAAGTAAATATTTGCCTAAAACAGTAAAAATAAAAAAAGCTTTTTTTATCATTATATCATTCTACTGGAGTCATTTGTATTTTTTGCAAAACATATATGCAAACATATGTTTTAAAATAAATGCATGAATATATGTATACACAGTTATAAATATACATCTATACACGTGTATGTATTTCTCTCAAAACTTTTTATTAGTTGTTATTTATATTCTTATCATCAACAATAACTTTAAAATGTACGTGTAATAGTTGGCATTATAAAAATGAGTGCCAAATGCCTAGTCTGAGGGGGTGTCAGAACTGAACAATCAACTCCAGATATGTGCTCACATCAATCTGAAAAGGAACAAGCCCCTTCTCAGTGTATAGTATGTATTTCCACACTAAAGCCTTGTTCTTTACATTTTTTTCTGTCATCCCAAAACCAAGAAAAGATAATATAAGTAATTGATTCTTAAATTACTGCTAGGTCTTCCATAATCAACATCAATATAAAATGAGGTAACTCTGCCCAAAAGAAAAATGATGAAAAGAAAAGAAATAGCTGTTAAGGGAGCAATGTCCAGTGGGACCTGATATTAAAGAGAAGGCCACAATGTCATAGAGGACAGTTTTTAATATAGAGTTTAAACTATCTGCATTCTACTTCAGTACTATTTTTTTGAGGGGGGAAGAGCAGAGTTACTTCTTTAAGCCACAATTTCTTCGCCTGTAAAATAGGATAAGCAAATATATGCAAAAGTACAATGAAAATGTCAAAGAGCTTCACACATGTAATTTAAGATTTAATATTACAGTTTCTGAAAGGAAGTTCTTCCAGTTGTGACACCCTCATGTTTAAAGGACAACAGAAGATCCCTGTGATGAAGAGTGGCCACTTGACCCCATTACTAAAACTAGGGTCAGGTCCCCAAGACTTTGTGGCATGGAATGGTTTCCCCTCCTCTTCCCTCATGATTCTGAATAAATCAATCATCAGCTAAGAAAAAAGAAAGCCACCCAAGCCAATGAGTTCTACCATCTGCTCCAGCTTGAATAAAGTACCGTGCACAGTGCCATGAACTGTGGAATGGGAACTGTTGACATTATCTCATCTACGGACAAATGAAATAATGAGGATGGCAATTCATAACATTTCTAATACACTAACAATAGCTCATATTTATTGGCCGTTTGCCAAGTCAATAAATATTTATCAAGAATGAGGCACTGGGTGCAGTGGCTCATGCCTGTAATCCCAGCATTTTGGGAGGCCAAGGAGGGTGGATCACTTGAGGTCAGGAGTTTGAGACCGGCCTGGCCAACATGGTAAAACCCCGTCTCTACTAAAAATATGAAAATTAGCTGGGTATGGTGGCGGGCCATCCCAGCCACTCAGAATGCTGAGGCAGGAGAATCACTTCAAGCTGGGAGGCTGAGGTTGCAGTGAGCCGAGATCACGCTATTGCACTGCAGTCTGGACAACAAGAGCGAAACTCTGTCTCCAAAAAAAAAATAAAAGAAAGAAAGAAAGAAAAAAAGAAAGAGGCTAAGTTCTTCACGTTGATTTTCGAATTTATAAGAAAACATCTATTCCTTCCATCTTACATATAAAAAACTGACATGACAAAATTAAGTAACTTGCTGAAGGTAATACAGTGCGCAAGCGCTAGATTATGCAGTGGGATGTTAATCTTAGATCCAGATTCAGGGTAAGAAAGTCAAGAGACTGGCTGGGCGCGGTGGCTCAAGCCTGTAATCCCAGCACTTTGGGAGGCCGAGACGGGCGGATCACGAGGTCAACAGATCGAGACCATCCTGGCTAACATGGTGAAACCCCGTCTCTACTAAAAAATACAAAAAACTAGCCAGGCGAGGTGGAGGGCGCCTGTAGTCCCAGCTACTTGGGAGGCTGAGGCAGGAGAATGGCTTAAACCCGGGAGGCGGAGCTTGCAGTGAGCTGAGATCCAGCCACTGCACTCCAGCCTGGGCGACAGAGCGAGACTCCGTCTCAAAAAAAAAAAAAGAAAAAAAAAAAAAAAGTCAAGAGAGAGAAGAACAAAAAAGGAGAGACTTTTGCAGTGACTACTACATTTAAGGTGTTAAAGACGTGTCAGTAAGAGATAGAAAGTATTAAGCATCGGTTTTTCTAACACTGTTGTTAGTTCTTTTTAACCCCCATGTTTTCTTAGGTGAGCCAGATTGCAAAGTCTCTGACATTAGGGAACATGTCTGATACTTTGAATCTACTATGGGACCAGGCACACAAATAAATGTACCTGTCTGTGAACTAAGCAAGCTTTTTGCAAAGTTAAAATGGGATCTGGTGATGAATGGGGTGTATTTACAGCTTGAGTCCCACTTACTTTGTGCAGTGGAGGAGTTTGACTCAAGAACATTCAGGGCGTTTTGGCAGCCCCAGGAGAGGCGGGCATGTCTCTTCAGAAAACAAAATTTAATTTTCTTTTTTTCAAGATGCTTAAAAATAGCCTGGCTCAAAGAGCATCAAGAGACAGACACTCTAATCATAAGCATTAGGGTTCTACACAGATATTAGAGTCTGGGTGAAAAGTTAGTACAAACAACAACAAAGAAACCCTAAGAAAGGAGATGCATCACCCAGGATGCTGCAGGCCTTGATGAGCATCGCTAATCTCAGTGTACCCAGGTTTAAAGCAATGGTGACAACTGGAGCTAGAAATTGACACAAGAATCTGTTGGAAAAGCCCAGGGTTCAGAAGTCCCATGATATAAGCTGAACCTTCCCACAAAACAGCAGAGGAGAGACCCCTGTGACAAACAGAGGTTCCACAAGATGCCCAGATGTGAGGCTGGAACAGGCAGTTGTGCAGTGTGGCAGCTCAGCAAAGCCCTGGGAGCCACAGGAAGCAAATAGCAATGGGATAGGAAATGTGCAATTGTCGTATGATGTTTTTGGTGACTTGAGCTAGTGTTTGCAAATGGGAAAGCATCAGCACACCCAAAAGGATAAGTTTCACACATATCTGAATCACGGCTCAGACTCAAATACTCACTCAGATTGGAATCAGATCCCCAGGAGGTCACCTGGACCCTTTCTGCCACAAACACACACTCATACAAGTAACAGGAATAATTTATTTCTCCCAGTTAAATGATGGTGGAGATAAATTAGGTCAACATTTCTTTCTTACAGCTATAAACCATGTTTTTCAGAGATTTAAAGTGGCATCATATTAATATTAATATCATCTTGATTTTGCTGCTTTATGTTAACCCCTGTGGTTGTACGAACCTCCCATCTCCTTTAATTATAAATGGGAATCCCTGGGGTTCTCTCATTCTCACTGACATTCCTTTTGGCTCCCCCGTGGGACTCTCCACAGTTATATTTCGTCTCCCATCCAAGCCTCCAGTAGGACCATCTACGCCCAGGCCTCAGGTCCCTGAAACTGCATGAAGCTCACCACCTCCACCTCTGGTACCCACTGTGCCTCTAGGGCCACTGCTGTCACCAGTACCACTCATCACTGCCTCGGCCAGGCCCTGCAGGAGCCCTCCAATGCCACTCCACCTGCTGTGTACTGAACCTTTGTGCCCCCCCCACCCAAATATGTATATTGAAACCCTAATTCCCAATGTGATATTTTTTGTATGCAAATGTATATATTTGGAGGTGGAACCTTTGGGAATACTTACATTATGGGAGTGGAGCCCTCACGATGGGATGGGATTAGTGCCCTAATAAGAGACGTAAGAGGGCTTGCTAGTTTGCTTCCTCTCTTTCTCTCATTCTCTCTCTCTCTCTCTCTCACACTGCCTTGTGAGGACATACCAAAGAAGAGAGCCCTCACAGGAACCACATTGGCTGGCACCTTGATGTTGGACTTCCCAGACTCCAGAACGGTGAGAAACAAAATCTGCCCAGTCTATGGTATTTAAGCTACCCAGTCTATGGTATTTCTGTTACAGCAGCCGCCACTGACTGACACATCATCTTTCCTGCCTCTGTCCTGGTGAGTCCAGCTGGCACACTGGGGCCATGTTCTCTGCAGTCCTCAAAGGCTGAGGCCACCACACAGCAGGTCATTGCTGAAATGGGGGAATTGCCTCTCTCCCCTGAGTGTGAATACAGAAGTCAGGATACAGGCACTTCCCTCTACCCCTGAATTGTTGTGACATAGTTCTGTCCACTTTCACTCACTGCGCTCAAGCAAATTCACTGCAGGATGGAGGGCAGGGATCTTCTCTGGCAGTCCACCAGACTCATCAGACTCGTACTGGTTTGGAGTGGCACCTCACGATGGCATAAAGAGTTCTGCCCTACAAACATTACCAGGTTACATCCAGCACTTGGAGATTATTGGAAGCATATGAATACATGCCTCCTGAGCCTTCATAGCTATTGTGAAAACGTTCTTTGCCAGTCAAGCTTCATTTCACAAAATCAGCATTTCCATTTCAACAAAAGTGGCATGTCCAATCCAATTCTGAGTGCTCTTACTCAACAACCTGGCAAGCCCCAAAGTCATCTGCTACTGGAGTTTGGTGTGGGGGAGGGAGGTGGCAGGTGGGAGTAGCACGAGAGACACACACCTAAGCATGGTGGAAGAAAAATGCTGTCCACTCTCTCCTGGCACCAGCTAGGACTGGCGAGGCCGTGGGTGCTCCCTAGAGGATGCTGTCTGCAACTTCTCCAGGAACGAGAGACAGACATGCCCTTCATCAGTGGTAGCCTTGCGGCAGCAGAGGCGTGCTGTGTAAGAGAGGAAATCGAAGTGCAGGTGATAGAGGAATCACACGGCTTCTGGTTTGATCCAGAATCTGCTAACCTTAGAACTTTGTTAGGCTCTATAACTTGGGCCAGAGGGATATGGTGTGGTAAGAAGAATGTGGGGATTGAGGTGACATGGGGAGAATTCCCTAACGTCATTAAGAGACAGTAATACCTCAGATAGTAATGGACAGTCATTCATAAGGACCAGAGGCATATAGTGTGGTAAGAAGTATGTGGGCATTGGGCTGACATGGGGAGAATTCTCTAACGTCACCGAGAGATAGAATTGCCTCAGATAGTAATGGAAGGTCATTCAGAAGGGCCAGAGGCATATGGTGTGGTAAGAAGGACGTGGGCATTGAGGTGACATGGGGAGAATTCCCTAACGTCACCGAGAGATGGTAATGCCCCAGATAGTAATGGACAGTCATTCAGAGGGATAAGGTGTGACAGTGAACAGCCCTGGTGTCATCCTTACTCCATGGAAGGCACCCCACCACAGGCTGTGATTCTTCACGTGCCTCTGCCCATTATGCGCTCAGCCCATTTTAACAGGACCTGTCTTCAAGAACAGCAAATAACAGGGCAGCTGACATACTGAGTCCACTTTCCTTTCCACTAAGGCTTGAAGAGGGAGGAGAAGGAGGGTGTGAATATCCTGGGATAGAGAGAGTGGTGGAGGCAGCAACAAACAGGTGAATCTGCTGAGGGGGCTGCAAGGAAGGGAGAAAAGGCTGAGAATGAGGAGTCACCTGTTGCCGAGAAAGGCCCTGAGTTTGGAAGTGCATCCTCCTGGAGAAAATTCAGGCTGTGTGGACACCGTTCCGCTGACTCTGTTTATGTGCTATTTAGTACTCGGTGTCATTTCCTATTCTTCCTCTGCCTCACCATGTAGCCTTTCTGTATTTATCAAAGGATAAATTAGAAAAAAAATAAAGTGCTGTGAACTTCATATTAACCTATTGGTCTCATGGCTAGCTGCATTGCTGGAAAAGTTTATTCAGTCAGGAAAGCTGAGTATTGGCCAGTTTTGAAAAGTTATTTATAGATTTCCTTTATCAGTGTTTTCTAAAAACTCCATTATTAACATGAAAAAAAAATCACAACAGCTAGTTTTATTTCTTTTCAAACAAAGCATCTGTAACCAAGCAGAAGTAGGATTTTATTTATTTATTTTTTGAGACAGAGTCTCGCTCTATCACCCAGACTGGAGTGCAGTGGGGCGATTTTGGCTCACTGCAACCTCTGCCACCCAGGTTCAAGCAATTCTCCTGCCTCAGCCTCCTGAGTAGCTGGGATTATAGGCGTGTGCCGCCACACCTGGCTAATTTTTTTTTTGTAGTTTTAGTAGAGATGGGGTTTCGTCATGTTGGCCAGACTGGTCTCGAACTCCTGACTTCAAGTGATCCACCCATCTTGGCCTCCCAAATTGCTGGGATTATAGGCATGAGCCACTGCACCCAGCCAGAAGTAGGATTTTAATTGATGGATTTACCCTGGGGATTTCTCCAGAATGTTTGGACAAAACCCACTGAAGGTGAAGCACATGAGTTAGATATATAAAAACTCTCAGCATCAGGAGAAAGGCTCAGGTTCATATTATCTTATTTGTGGTATTATATAATTTATTGTACATTTTATAAATATGCCAGCCTTGTGAATTGTCTTCATTTCACTACAGAAGCTGCACTGAGTCAATTGCTATCTTGATGCTGGATTTTCTTTTCTGTTTTCATATTTATGAATTTGTCCTCTTGGAAAATATCAAGGTCAGTTTCTGCCATTTGTTGCAAAATGTGGAAGGTTTCACTGAAGGTGATGTTGATTATGCATGCATCCAAATATAGATATGGGCCTCAAATACTTATTTAAAAACTGAAGACGCTTGAGAACACAAAGGCACAAAATAAAACAAAACAGAAAACAAAAGAAAAGTGAAATGAAATATGAAATATGTTTTCTTAACCCTGTTACACCTTAGGAGATAGCAGGATCTAGTCTCTGCAATGACTGGTTTTCAGGTGATAATAACAATCTAAACTGAAAATATGAAGGTGGGCCGGGCACAGTGGCTCACACCTGTATCCCAGCACTTTGGGAGGACAAGGTGGATCACTTCAGCCCAGGAGTTCGAGACCAGCCTGGGCAACATGGTAAAACCCCATCACTACAAAACACACAAAAATTAGCTGGGCATGGTGGCATGTGCCTGTAGTCTCAGTCTCAGCTACTTGGGAGGCTGAGACAGGATTACCTGAGCCCAGGAGGCAGAGGTTGCAGTGAGCTGAGATCACGCCACTGAACTTCCAGCCTGGGTGATAAAGAAAGACTGTCAAAAAAAAAAGAAGGAAGGAATAAAGGGAGGGAGGGAGGGAAAGAATGAAAGAATGAAAGGAAGGAAGGAAGGAAGGAAGGAAGGAAGGAAGGAAGGAAGGAAAAAGAAAAAGAAAGAAAGAAAGAAAGAAAGAAAGAAAGAAAGAAAGAAAGAAAGAAAGAAAGAAAGAAAAGAAAGAAAGAAAGAAAGAAAGAAAGAAAGAAAGAAAGAAAGAAAGAAAGAAAGAAAGAAAGAAAGAAAGAAAGAAAGAAAGAAAGA
>NC_045455.1:76733206-76766124 GCF_002776525.5 Piliocolobus tephrosceles
CAAGCCTGTAATCCCAGCACTTTGGGAGGCCGAGACGGGCGGATCACAAGGTCAGGAGATAGAGACCATCCTGGCTAACACAGTGAAACCCCGTCTCTACTAAAAAATACAAAAAAAAACTAGCCGGGCGAGGTGGCGGGCGCCTGTAGTCCCAGCTGCTCGGGAGGCTGAGGCAGGAGAATGGCGTAAACCCGGGAGGCGGAGCTTGCAGTGAGCTGAGATCCGGCCACTGCGCTCCAGCCTGGGCAACATAGCGAGACGCCGTAAAAAAAGAAAGAAAAGAAAAGAAAAGAAAAGAAAAGAAAAGAAAAGAAAAGAAAAGAAAAGAAAAGAAAAGAAAAGAAAAAAAGAAAGAAAGAAAGAAGGAAGGAAGGAAGGAAGGAAGGAAGGAAAGATGGAGGTAACACATAATAGTTTACAAGTTAAGGTTTTAAACAAATTGGAGTTTTTACTAAGTTGATATTTTCTTCACCTGGGGATGCATTTTTTTTTTTTAAAGAAAATAAATAGCATTTCCAACTGCAGAACTAATTTGAAATGAAACATAAAGTCAGGGAAGATTTATGAGTACGGACAGTTTATGAAGTCCCTTTTTATACAGTCAGCTTACACAGCTCTGGAATTCTAACTTCCTGGGCACAGCAAGGAGCAAAACAGCAAACACAATAGGTAAACACGGAGAGACAATATCAGTGACTGGTGCTCACCAACTGTTTTCCTAACTTTACAAACACATGTACAGACAGACGGTCTTCAAATTAGAAATCAGAGTAAATAAATCTTAAAGGACAGGAGTCATCTATAGGGGTGGAAGTATACCAACAAAAGCATGATAGGAAGGTGGAAAACATTCACTTGGGTGCTGGAAGTCAGTGGAGAAATGCCTCAAGTGTTCTGAGGAAAACTGAACTGCAATTTGACAAAGGGCAAAACCAAGACACTGTAGATATGCAGGGACTCAGATTTAATACTCACACACCCTTCCTTTTCTTAATTTTTACTTTCTGTAGATTTTTGGGGAACAGGTGGTATTTGATTACATGAATAGGTTCTTTAGTGGTGATTTGTGAGATTTTGCTGCACCTGAGCAGTATACACTGATCACAATTAGTATTCTTTTATCCCTCACCCTCTTCCAACCCTCTTCCCCTGAGTCCTCAAAGTCCATTCTCTCATTTTTACACCTTTGTATCCTCATAGCTTAGCTCCCACTCACGAGTGAGAACATACAATGTTTGGTTTTCCATTGCTGAGTTACTTCACTTAGAATAATAGTCTCCAGTCCTATCCAGGTTGCTGTGAATGCCATTAATTCATTCCTTTTTATGGCTGAGTAGTATTCCATCACACACACACACACACACACACACACACACACACACACAGTTACCAGTTTTTTTATCCACTCCGTGATTGATGGGCCTTTGGGTTAGTTCCACAAATGCACAAAAGTGCAGTGGCATTTTTGCAATTGTAAATTGTGCTGCTATAAACATGTCACACACCCTTTCATAGAAATTATTATCCACCAAAACCAGGGAATAAATCAAGCAATAAATTAAGAAAGCTGTGGCTCCAACAATGGAGCCGGGAAGCGAGGGTCCTGGATGGCCACTGGGTTGCTGGAGATGAGTACATCTGGATTAGAGACAGGGAAGGTGGGCCACAGGCAGGAGGTTTCCAGAAAAAAGAGAAAATTAGTGGGTCATCTGACTTTTTTATGTGATTTTTTCTATTTTTTTTTTTATTGTGGTTAAGTATGTAGCATAAACTGTACCATTTTAACTATTGTTAAGTGTGCAATTTAGTGGCATTAAGTACTTTCATATTGTTAGGCCACCATTAGTGCCATTGCCAGAACTTTTCCATCTCCTCCAACCGAAACTTTCTGTCTGTTAAAGACTAACTTTTCATTCCACCTCCTCCCAGCCCAGGACAACCACTATTCTACTTTCTGTCTTGACAATTTGAATACTCTAGGTACCAGATATCAAGGTATAATCATATGATATTTGTCTTTTTTTGACTGGCTCATTTCACTTAGCATAATGTCCTTGAAGTTCATCCATGTTTCTTTTTTTTAGGCTAGTATTTCCTTGTATGTAGATACCACGTTTTGTTTATCCATTCCTCCATTGATGGACATTTGGGTTGTTTCTAGCTCTTAGCTATTGTGAACAATGCTGAGATGAACATCAGTATAGAAATATCTGTTCCAGTCCCCAATTTCAATCCTTTTGGGTATACACTAGAAGTAGAATTGCTGGGTCATATGGTAATTCCATGTTTAATTTTTTGAGAAATCAGCATGCCATTATCTATAACAGCTGCACCATTTTACTTTCCCACCAGCAACATACAAGGGTTCCAGTTTCTCCACATGCTTGCCAACACTTCTTATTTTCTGTTTTCTTGATAATAACCGACCTAAAGAGTGTGAAGTGGTATCTTATTTTTACTTTTCATTTGTGTTTCCCTAATGATTCATGTTATTGAGCATTTTTTTTTATAAGCTTGGCCATTTGTATATCTTATTTGGAGAGGTGTCTATCCAGGTCGGGTCCCATGCCCATTTTTTAATTGGGTTCTTTGTTTTGTTGTCGTTGAGTTGTATGAATTCCTTACACATTCTGGATAACAATCCCTTATCAGATATAAAATTTGCTAATATTTTCTCCCATTATGTGGGTTACTTTTTCACTTTGTTGATAGTGTCCTTTTGTCAGAGGCATGTGAACCAGAACAACTCCATGTTGAATAGGAGCTGGGTAAAATGAGGCTGAGATGTACTGGGCTGCATTTCCAGATGGTTAAGGCATTCTAACTTACAGGATGAGAAAAAATGTTAGTACAAAATACAAGTCATAGAGACCTTGCTGATACAACAGGTTGCAGTAAAGGGGCCGGCCAAAACCCACCAAAACCAAGATGGCAATGAGAGTGACCTCTGTGTGTGTGGGGGGGGGGGGTTGGGGGGGGGACTCTTTAGGGTTTTCTATATGTGAGATCATTACCTTTTGTGAACGGAGCTACTTTTACTTCTTCCTCCCAAAGTGAAAATGAATTTTTAAATTTCCTTTTATTGCCTAATTGTCCTCACTATTACACTCCCACCAGAGCCATGAGAGTTTACAAATGCCATGACAACATCAGGAAGTTACCCTATCTGGTCTAGAAAGGGGAGGCATGAATAATATACCCTCTTGTTTAGCATATAATCAAGAAATAACCATAAAAATGGGCTCTGTCTATGGAGTAGCCATTTTTTAAATTCCTTTACTTTCTTAGTAAACTTGCTTTCACTTTACTCTATGAATACGCCCTGAATTCTTTCTTTTGTGAGATCCAAGAACCCTCTCTTGGGCTCTGGATTAGGACCCTTTTCCTGCAACACCAGTATTTCACCTCCACGGTTAGGTTTATTCCAGCATTTTATTCTTTTGATGCTATAATAAATAGAATTTTTAAATTTCCTATTTGGATTATTCATTGTTAGTGCATAACAATACAACTTACTTTTGTGTGTTGATTTTGTATCCTACAACTTTGCTGAATGTATCAGTTCTAATCACTGTGTGTGTGTGTGTGTGTGTGTGTGTGTGTACTCTTTAGGGTTTTCTACATGTGAGATCATTATCTTCTGTGAACAGAGCTACTTTTACTTCTTCCTTCCAAAGTGAAAATGAATTTTTAAATGTCCTTTTATTGCCTAATTGTTCTGGCTAGGACATTCAGTACTACACTGAAAGTGATGAAAGTGGTGAACGCAGGCGTGCTTGTCTTGTTCCCGATCTTGGAGGAAAAGCTTTCAGTCTTTCACAGTTGAGTATGATGTTAGCTGTGAGTTTTTCACACATAGCCTTTATTATGTTGAGATAGTTTTCCTCTATTCTTCACTTCTTCAGTGTTTTTATCATGAAAGGATATTGAATTTTGTCACATGCTTTTCATGCATCAAGAGGATCATATGGTGTTGTTTTTCATTCTATTAATGTGGTGCGTTACACTGACTGATTTTCGTATGCTGCATGAAAGGTCACAATTGATAGACCTTTGGCTAGTATGACTAAGAAAAAGGGAGAGAAGTCTCAAATAACTAAACTCAGAAATGAAAGAGGGGACATTATGACTGATTTTACAAAAATAAAAAAAATTATAAGGAAGTAACAATTTTATGTCAACAAATTAGATAAGCTAGTGAAATGAACAAATTCCTAGAAACACAGAACCCAGCAAGACTGAATCATAAAGAAATGAAAAATCTGAACAGACCTAAACTAAAAGGTGATTGCATCAGTAGTCAAAAGCCTCTAAACAATGAAAACTCAGGAGCAGATGGCTTCACTGGCAAATTCTACCAAACATTTAGAGAATAATTTATACCAATCCTTCTCAAACTCTTTCAAAAAATTAAAGAGGAGGGTACACTTCCTAATTCATTCTATGAGTCCAGCATTACCGTGAAACCAAAGCCAGACAAAGGCACTACAAGGAAGGAGAACTACAGACCAATATCCCTGATGAATATTCATGCAAAAATTCTCAATAAAATACTAGCAAACTGAATTCAACAGCATATAAAAAGGATTATACACCATGAACAAGTGGGGTTTATTCCTGGAATGCAAGGCTGTGCCAACTAGACTGCACTGCTGAGTGCCCAGATTAAACCTTATTTCTGGGTGTGTCTATGAGGGTGTTTCTGGGTGAGATTAGCATTTGAATCAGTGGACTCAGTAAAGTAGATGGCCTTCCCAGTGTGGGTGGGCCCCATCCAATCCACTGAAGATCTGAATAGAACAAAAGGTGAAGGAAGGATGAATTTGCTTTTTCTTTTTGTCTGCCTGCTTGAGCTGAGACACTGTTACCAGAAAGGGGTCCCAATCCAGACCCCAAGAGAGGGTTCTTGGATCTCGCACAATAAAGAATTCAGGGCAAGTTCATAAAGTGAAAGCAAGTTTATTAGGAAAGTAAAGGAATAAAAGAATGGCTACTCCATAGACAGAGCAGCCCCAAGGGCTGCTAGTTGCCCATTTTTATGGTTATTTCTTGGTTATATGCTGAACAAGGAGTGGATTATTTATGCCTCCCCATTTTAGACCATACAAGGTAACTCCCTGATGCTGCCATGGCATTTGTAAACTGTCATGGCGCTGGCGGGAGTGTAGCAGCCAGGACAACCAGAGGTCACTCCCGTCGCCATCTTGGTTTTGGCAGGTTTTGGCCAGCTTCTTTAGTGCAATCCTGTTTTATCAGCAAGGTCCACCTGACCTGCATCTCGTACTGACCTTTTATCTCATCCTGTGACTAAGAATGTCTTAACTGTCTGGGAACGCAGTCCAGCAGATCTCAGCCTCATTTTACCCAGCCCCTGCTCAAGATAGAGTTGCTCTTGTTTACACATCTTCTGACAACGTCAGTCTCCTGTCATTGGTTTGGGATTTACACCATCAGCTCCCCTGATTTTTAGGCCTTTGGACTTGGGCTGGAATTACACTACAAGCTTTCCTGAGTTTCCAACTTGCAGACAGCAGATCTGCAGTTCTCAGCCTTCATAATATGGCAGCCAACTTCTGATAATAAATCTTCTTTTATAAATATTTACCCTCTCTCTCTCTGTCTCTATCATCTAGCTATCTATCTATCTATCTATCTATCTATCTGTCTAATACGTCTATAATTTTCTTTTGGTTCTGTTTCTTTGGAGATTCCTAACTAATGAAATTTTAATTAAATACAAAAACAGTACTCATAGGCTCTGCCCCTGCTTCATGTGACTGTCACAAATTATATCTTTATAATACTATTTTATGCTCATTAACATAGATTTATAATTATTTATTAAATATTTATCTCTTAAATTCTGTATAAAATAAAAATTGAGTTATAAACAAAAAATAAAATAATACTATTGTTTTCTATTTATCCATGTATTTACTTTTGCTGAAGAATGTCTTCTTTTTGTATGGCTTCAAGTTTCTGTCTAGTGTTTTCATTTCAACTTAATCCATTTTTGGCATTTCTGGTTGGACAAGTCTATGGTAATGTATGCGTTCAGCCTTTGTTTGGGAATATATTAACTCTTCCTTCCTTTTTTTTTTTTTTTTCTGAGACAGAGTCTCGCTGTGTCGCCCAGGCTGGAGTACAGTGGCGTGATCTTGGCTCACTGCAACCTCCTCTTCCTGGGTTCAAGTGATTCTCGTGCCTCAGCCTCCCACGTAGCTGGGACTATGGGTGATTTTTTTTTGTATTTTTAGTATAGATGGGGTTTCACCATGTGTGCCAGGCTGGTCTTGAAGTCCTGACCTCAAGTTATCCACCTGCCTTGGCCTCCCAGAGTGCTGGGATTACAGGTGTGAGCTGTAAGCCCAGTCTTCCTTCATTTTTGAAAGACAGTTTTGCCATACATAAAATCCTTGATTTTTTTTTTTTTTTCACTCCAGCAATTTAAATACATAATCTCATTCCTTCTGGCCTCTTATAAGGTTTCTGCTGAGAAATCTGATAATCTTATTGAGGCTTCCTTGTACATGATGAACATCACTTTTCAAACTTCTTTGTCGTTTGCTTTTGACAATTTGATTATAGTGTATCTCATTGTGGGTCTCTTTGGGTTTATCCTACTTAGTGTTTGAGCCTCTTGGATAATATAGCCATGCCTTTCTCCTAATTTGGGACGTTTTCAGCCCTTACTTCCTCAAGTAATCTATCTGCCCCTTTTCCTCTGTTTCTTCTCCTTCTGCAATTTTTACAATCCCTGTATTGGTCTGTTTGACAGTGTCTCATACGACTCATAGGCCCTGTTCTTCATTCTTTTTGCGCCTCAGACTTGATAATTTCAAAAGATTTGACTTCATGTTTGCTGATTCCTTCTTCTGCTTGTTTGAGTCAGCTGTTGAACCTCTCTAGTGAGTTTTTCAATTCAGTTCTTACATGTTTTACTTCCAGAATTTCCTTATTGTTGTTACTGTTTATAATTTGTCTGTGGAGGCTTTTATTTTGTTCCTAAGTCGTTTTTCTAATTTCCTTTCGCTCTTTGAGCATACTTAAGAGAGTTGTTTTAAAGTAAGTTTGAGATGTGCGTTACTGCAGGCATTGCTTCTGTGGTTGTATTGTGTACTTTTGAATGAATTATGTTTTTTTGTTTCCTTGCATCTCCTGCAATTTAAATTGGGTATTTAAAAAAACAGCCACCTTCTCCAGTCTTGCAAACTGGCATGGAAAACCTTCAGTAATTTACGAGCCCCTGAACCTCAAGATCAGACTGGGGTTATGGTTTAAAGTCTTCTCAGGTCTTTTCTGAACATGTGTCCTGACTTGGTCTATGTGTGTGTTTCCCCCACCACCCACCCTGATTAATTTTCTCTGGCTGCATTGAAAAGTCTTGATTCCCGAGTCTTATCCTAGCTTCCTATGGACTTAGATGTCCTATCGTAATGCTCTGTCCATACTCTCTTGCTCCCAAGTGCCCACGGATCTGCATTCCCTTTGCGGTTTTCATGTACACACCCACCACTGCCTTCTACAGTTTCTAACCTGAGATCCAAAATATGCCAGTGTCCCCCGTCTGACCTCTGAGTCAGGCAAGGCAAGACTAGACCCTCAGGTGACCCACAGGAAGTCCAGAATGTTGCGAACATTTCTACCCTGCTGTTTCCATCCCAAAGGGAAAACCAGGAATTAGGCCACTTCCTCCAGATGTCACCATGCTGGGAAGGTGAGACAAGGTAAATAAAAATGCTATGAAATTTGCTACCATATTGAAAGTAGATTTTTCTTGGTTGAGCTTTTTTTGGTTGCTGTAGATCTTTGACCTGTTTTCAGAGTTCCTATAAAGTTATTTTTGTCACTCTAGTGGTTTATTTGGTGTTTCTATGGGGGAACAAGGGCTTGAAGCATCCTCATCCACTATCTTGCTGATGTCACTCCTAATAAAATATTTCGAAAGAAAATTGGTGATGGGTGAATAGCACATGAGAAGGTGCAGTTATATGTGTGGCTTCATTCGATTTCATTCCTCTGTCAAAAAAGAATCAACCAGAACCCAGAAGATAGCCCCATTAATTCAACTTGTTTAGTGAGAAAAAAATACTGTATTAGTATGTGTGTATCTATTTCATTCAATTCCATCTAATTTAACAAGTTTGTTTTAGCCCCTATAATTAGCAAAGAAAATAAAATATTGGGGTAGTTGTATAAAAAAAAGCAATGCATAGAGAAAAGAAAAGCAATAAAGAATAAATTTATGAAAAGAACCAAAAGGAACATTTGGGGAAAATTTATGAAAAGTTCGCTAACCCTCATAGCAATAGTTTATTTCATAAGTGTTGAAATGGAATATGAATAAGCAGAAAAAATATGACTACAATTTAGGGGCTAATGATGAACTCCAAAAGTGTGAAAAGCAGAGGTAATATAAAACATATACTTCTGCTGGGCCTAGTGGCTCATGCCTGTAATCCTAGCACTTTGGGAGGCCAAGGTGGGGTGGGGGAATAGCTTGACAGGAGTTCAAGACTAGTCTGGGCAACATGATGAAACCTCATCTCCACTAAAAAATTAAAAAATTAGGGCCAGGCACGCTGGCTCATGCCTGTAATCTCAGCACTTTGGGAGGCTGAGGCAGGTGGATTGCTTGAGGCCGGGAGCTCAAGACCAGCCTGGCCAACATGGTGAAACCCTCTCTCTACTAAAAATACAAAAAATTAGCCCTCCATGGTGACGGGCGCCTGTAATCCCAGCTACCTGAGAGGCTGAGACAGGAGAATTGCTTGAACCTGGGAAGTGGAGGTTGCAGTGAGCCGAGATCGTGCCATTGCACTCCAACCTGGGAAATAAGAGTGAAACTCCATCTCAAAAAAAATTAAAAAATTAAAAAATTTAAAAAAAAAATTAGTTGGGCGTGGTGGCACGTGCCTGTGTTTCCAGTCTCTAGGGAGGCTGAGGTGGGAGGATTACTTGAGCCTGGGATGCAGAGGTTGCGGAAAGCTGAGATCACACCACTGCACTCCAGTCTGGGTGAGAGTGAGACCCTGTCTCAGGAAAAAAACACAAAAATCCCACAAACAAGCAAAAACCTCACGTTTTCTTTCTTTTTTCTATCCTCTTTTCATTACTACTTCTGCTGTTTTCCATGCACCCCCATTTCCAAAAAAAAGGATTTCCTAAGTAAAATTACTTGCGATAAGTTATACTGCAGAGAAAACATGGCTGTTTACTAAATATAATAAATCACTTAGGAAAACCATTTTGGTAAACCACTGATTTTTGAAATTTAAATGCTGGAATGAAGGAAACACACCGGCAAGAGGCTACACTCAGGTAAGCCTCTCCAACTGCTCTGAGCTCAAACCAAAGTGATATATTAGTTTAACAACAATTAATCTTTCCAGAGAGTTGCATGTTTTCCCAATTACATTGTATTAGTTTGGTTGAAATCTACTCTTTTTAACTACTTTTCTTCATTTATTGAATATGTATTTGTTATGAACTGAATGTTTATATCCCCCTAAATTCATATGTTGAATTCCCAGTGGGATGGTATTTGAAGATGGGACTTTTGGGAGACAATTAGGTTTAGATAGTATCCTGAGGGTGTGGCTTTCATGACGGGATTAATGCCCTTCTAAGAAGAAACATAACAGCTTTCTGTCTCCAAGGCCACCACCTCACCTGCCATTAAGGACACAGCAATAAAGTGGCCATCTACAAGCCAGGAACAGAGCCATGCTGGTACCTTGGGCTTAGATTTCTAGTCTCCAGAAATGTGAGAAAATAAATTTATGTTGTTTAAATCACCTAATCCATGGTATTTTGTTATGGCAGCCTGAGCAAATTAAGAAGTATTTACTGAGCACTTTCTGTGTGCCCAGTAGTGGGGTAAATGCTGAGTGTGAAATAAAACTAAGACACAGTCATTGATCTTAAGAATCAGAGTCTGTCTTGGGCAACTGACATATAAACCAATAATTTAATACCAAATGATCGGTGCTGCAGTAGGCCAAAACAGAGCTCTGTGTGAGTATAGAGGAGAAAGCCTTCATATCTGCTATCATCCACTGGCTCTATTTCATGTGCGAAAACGTCCTTAAGCCTCTTATAATTCCAAAATTCTGAGGTCCTGCATGATGGTGAGTTTTCATGTTGTGTATTTGGGACTCATCTCCTGTCTTTTAATGCAAGATGCATCAGTGCGTAAGTTAACATCTCTGTATTTTCTTCCCAGTTTGCCATTTGACCAGATTTTGGGATAGTCACACCTCTCCAGCTTTTTGTTTCTCAGTTTTTCCATCTGTAAATTGAGATGTTAATATTTGTCATAAAGTTCTGTACACGGGTAAATTAAACAACAGGATAGTGCTCCAAGTGGGAAGGGAAAAAGCAAGCAAGAAGATTCGTGTTCCATTAAGGTGATAAACATGATGTAGGACAATAAGTAACAAAATTGATGAGGCTAATTCTCTTAAGCCAGTGCTTGTTAGATTACAATGGGCACACAAGCACATGCAGCTCTTGTTAAAATGCAGGTTTCGATTCAGAAAGTCTAGGATGGTCTAAGATTCGGTGTTTCTACAGGCTCCCAGGTAGGCCGATGCTTCTGCCAGGTGGACTACACTATGAGCAACAAGATTTTAATGATTTCAGGCCCTACTGTAAGTGCAGGTATAATTTTCACAATTTCTAAATGTTTATTTACTTAGCAAAGCCACTAAGGCATCACTTAAGATGGTGGTTCTCAAATTTTTTGGTTTCAGAACCCCTTTTACAATCTTAAAAACTGCTGTGGAATGCTTATGTCTATCTGTACTTAGCATATTTGAAATTAAAATTGAGAAAATTTTAGAACACAGGAGTATATCACCATATATCCTATTATTTTTCAGACTCATCATGTTACTCCATATCCTGTAGCCTCAAGAAAACACTACACTCATGAGAGACTGAGAATGAAAAAGCAAATAGTGTTTATTACTACTATGAAAACTCTTTTGACCTCCCTGATCCCTTGAAAGAAACTGCTGATTAAGATATTTGCCTTATGGGGGGGATGTGATGTGTCGGGCTCAAGGCTATGGTAATGTGTTCTTTCACCCTTGCTCTCTTCCTCCCTTCCTTCCCTTCCTCCCTCTCTCTCTTGATTCCCTTCCCTCTCTGCCCCCCTCTCTCTTTCCTTGTTTTTTGTTTCTTTCTACATAAGATCTCCCTCTGTCACCCAGGCTGCAGTGTAGAGGTGCAATCGCAGCTTACTGTAGCCTAGAACTCCTAAATGCAAGTGGTTCTCCTGTCTCAACCTCCTCAGTAGCTGGGACTACAGGTGTGTGCCACCGTGCCCCACTAATTAAAAAAAATTTTTTTTTTTTTTTTTGATAGATAGGATCTCACTATATTGCTCAGGCTGCTCTCAAACTCCTGGCCTCAAGTGATTCACCTGCCTGGGCCTCCCAAAATGCTGGGTTTACAAGCGTGAGCCACTGCACCTGGCCAAGACATTGTTCTTTCAATATACATAGCTGTGCCACAAACACTACTAAATGAATCAGAAAACAACCTATGGTCATTTAATTCAGTTAAAGATGCCTTTCTTGAGAACCTAATATATACAAATCAAAGTATCCAAGTTTTTCCATTAAAAATGTCTGATTAAAGCTGTAGTTCTTATCTGTTGGAGCTTTTAAGAAAATATCAATCTGATCTCCATCCAAACCGATTAAATTAATATCCCTGGAAATTAATATTGTTTAAAAAACTAAGAGGTGATTCTAATTTGCAGCCAGAATTAAAAACCACTAGGTTAAGGAAGCAGGATATAAAGTACAGAGGCCCAAAGTAGAAGAAAGTGTGCACATGGGGTCAACATTGCTTAGGGGGTCAGATGGACCAGGTCAGAGTCTCGGTACTATTGTTATCTAGTTGTGTGATCTTACACAGTATGTTTATCATCCCTCACTTTCAATTTCTTTAACTATAACATGGGATAGCAATGGCTCAAACTTATATAGGGTTGTTCTAAGGATTAAATGAGGAAAAGCATGGAAAGCACATGGTAAATATTCATCAAATGTTAGCATTATTAATAGAGACATTAAGCACCGCAAAATCTAACCAGACAAACTATGAATTAAACACGTCTTGTGGGATGGAAGGTAGGTTGCAAACATTTGATATGGACCTGGAAGGAAGATAATATTAATCTGAAGGCAATTGCCATCACCCCTGGCACAAATTGGCTTAACACAGCTTGGGGTATGATTGAATAGTGTGTTGTTGTTTTTGTTTCTTTAATCCTTGATGGAGAAAAGGAGCCAAAGTAGTAGATGTAGCAGAAAGGATTTTTGGCTACTGTTGATGGGTTCTGAAAGAGTTCATTGATCTCCAACACTAGATCGTTCACGTCCTGAGAAAGGAGCTCCCCTGAAACCATAATAAACCAGCCAGGCTATACTGCATAAACAGTCCCACTTACTGTTAGTATATAAACATTGCTTTGGCATTAATATAGAAAATATGAATCAGAGGGTCCTATTCATAAATACAATATTTGGATAAGAAGAAAAGCCACCATAGAGTTAATTTGCCTGTAAAGTCAAAGGGAAAAAAGAGGTAGAAGTAGAAATTCTGCCGTCAGTTTCAAGTAATACTTTGGATACATGGCAATTATCTGGTTAATCTGGTCAGGGTGGAAAAATTCAAGAACTCTTTCAAATTGGCTAGCCACACTAACCAAAGTATTCAAACAAGTAACAAATCTCTCCTTTGTACTGGGGAGAGGGGTACTGTTAAAAATATGTAACAAAATGGTACAGTATAACAAAAATGGTACAGTATAGGAACTAACCATCAGAGCAGATAATTGCCCAAGCAGACCCAATGTCAACTGTAAATATACAGTTCATCCGTACTTAGGTGTACCCACTGACTATCAGCTTTAGGGTGGATAACATCTCTTGTCTCTTTTTTCTTAGCACTCTTTCATGAAAATTAACTCTTCAAGATATGTTACCTAAATATTTAATGATCCCAGCTGGTTTTATGTACTCATCATTTTAACCACTTAACAACAACAAATATTCTTTATTTTTGATTGCAGAGACATCTGAAGAAAAATAAAGAATTTTAATGCTCTGTGTCCTTTCAAAATAGATCATTTAGAATACTGTTAAGATTGTTTTGCCAGGCATGGTGGCTCTCACCTGTAATCCCAGCACTTTGGGAGGCTGAGGCAGGTGGATCATGAGGTCAGGAGTTCAAGACCAGCCTGGCCAAAATGGTGAAACCCCATCTCTACGAAAAATACAAAAAATTAGCCAGGCATGGTGGCAGGCACCTGTAATCCCAGTTACTTGGGAGGCTGAGGCAGGAGAATCGCTTGAACTCAGAGGGCAGAGGTTGCAGTGAACCGAGATCACACACTGTACTCCAGCGTGGGCAACAGAGACTCTGTCTCGAAAAAAAAAAAAAAAAAAGATTGTTTTTTAAAATGGCAGAGTAAAACTACAAGAACAGGTAATAGAAATGCAAGCTCCATCCATGGCAACACTAGGAAGTATATATATAATAATATATAAGAAGAGCTGGCAAAATCAGTGGAGATCAAGATACCAAGAAAAAGTGCCCACAGCTGCAGAACTCAGAGAAACAACAGAACACAGTTTTCCAAGGTTTGTCCCTTAAAGGGATAAAACCAACAATCTCTTGTTTGAGACAACATACGTAAGTACTCTTGATGGCTTCAGGAAGCCTGGAAGGTATGGTTGAATGAGGAATCAGAGACAAGCCACCTCTGCAGGAAATGGCCCATCAATTAGATTAGAAGGCAAAATACTGAGTTTACTTAGATGAAGAAATATAAGGTTTCAGTAGCTCATCACATACACACACAACCCTGAATATTAAGAATATTTGCCAGCTTGAAACACGGCACTGATCACTTTTCCCACAAACCTCTAACAAATAGCTGATCCAAAAATAATTTATGTCCTTTGAAGATACTGTAAAGAGGAACAAGGGGTGAAACAAATTTTAAATACCACACTTACGTCAGAAAAAAGTAAGTTGCATTTAACAAATGAACATTTTGACCAAGTATATATCATTGTAAATTTTAAATCTTTAAGAAGCAACTACTTCCCTAAATCAAGAGCATAAAGCAGCAATGCAAGAGCTCAGAGAAGTTATAGTAGGACAATAGAAAGTGATGAAACATGATAACATAGGAAAAAGTGAAATGTAAAACCATAATAATTCTACAAAGGTCAAACTGAATCAAGTGAGAAATACAGTAAAGATTATAGAGAAGAGAATTGAGAAAAGTAAAGTATATGAAAATAGAAAATACTGTACCTGTAGTTAACAATACTGTATTGTACACTTAGAAATTTTTTAACAGGGTAGATCTCATATTAAGTGTTCTTACAACAATAAAATAAAGTTTGAAAAGCAAACAAAAATTAAATTAAGGCTTATAAGAGTTACAAGAAAAATATAAATGGCAGAGAGAATGAAAAGGCATAATTGCTATTTGAAGAAGAGGACAATATAATGAAAGTGGAAAATATTTATTAATACAATTGTTTTTAACTTTCAAGAATTGAGTGAAGATTTGATTCTACAAATAAAGGTGACATGCAATGCTGCAGGAAAAAATGATATAGAAGAATCATTGTTAAGATGGTCTAGTAAAGTCACTGAACTTCAAAGATAAAATATCAAATCAACGAGAGTGGAGGAAAAATACTCATGCTGTTCTCAGACAACTTTAATGCTATATTCACTACTAAAAATGACAGTCTGTAAAACCTCCAAAATTCTCAATGAAAAACAGTAACCTAAGAATTTTATTCTTAGATAGGGTGCACAACTTGTCCTGGTTTACTCAAGACTGTCTCAGTTTTAGCACTGAAAGTTCTACATCCTAGGAGACCCCTTAATTCCCAGGCAAACTTTCATTTCAAGTATCCGTACAATGCTTATTACAATGTCATGTATTAGGCTACAGTGAAAAGCTCAGTGAATTTCTACATGTATAAATAATACACATAACATTCTCTGGTTACTTGAAGTAAACCTAGAAATTAATACAAAAGCTAAAAAATAGAAAAATCTCTACCATTGCCAATTTTCTTCCACCTCTGCCACTTTTGAGACAGTAAGACCGATACCCCCTCTTTCTCCTCCTCCTCAGCCTACTTGGTCTGAAGACAATGAAGATGAAAACCTTTATGATGATCCACTTCCACTTAATGAGCAGTAAATACATTCTCTCTTCTTATGACTTTTTAAATAACGTTTTCTTTTCTCTAGCTTACTTTATTGTAGGAGTACAGTATATCATATACAAAATATGTGTTAATGATATTTTATCATAAGGCTACCAGTCAACAATAGGCTATTAGTAGTTAAATCTTGGGGGATTCAAGAGTTATACACATATTTTCAATTGTTTGGGGTTGACACCTCTAACCCCTGCGTTGTTCAAGAGTCTACTGTATAATGAAATAGTTGGGGGAAGAAAACTGATTTCTTAAACTACTTTGAAATAAGTCAACACAGTAAGATGGATTGCTGGATAAACAGATACATAGAAATAAATGTTACAAATGACATAAAGAAAATGTTATTGGTAGAATCTATGAAATCAGTACATCTATGTGTTTCCCGTATAATTTTTTTCAACTTTGTTGTATGTTTAGAATTTTTCACAGCAAAATATTGACAAAAAAATTATCTCAAGAAATTAGAAAGCAAATGACAAAAGGAAATCAATTGGAAATATTTGGTAAGTATGAAAACTGAAATTGATAATGTCAAAACAGAAAAATAATAGAGTTAATAATTCCAAAAACTACTTTAAAAAATAGTGAAGTGGATAAACAATTACCTAATTTCACAAAATAATTAAGTATTAAGCAGAAATATGCAACATTTATAAAGATAATAGGAAATGGTCATAGACACACAGACTTTGAGTTATTCACAGAAGAGTACCTCAACTCTGCAAATAAATTTGGGAACTGAGAGATAATGTATAACTGTTTTACGACAATAGAAAATTTCCAAAAAATGACACCAAAACAGATATAAAACCTTATTAACCATACATTTAAAATTTTTGTTGCCTCATTTTATTCAGCAGTTTTGTATATGTTCTGTAATGAGAAGGTTTTTTTCAGATATTTAATCTACCATATTGTCATAAATAGAAGTTTGCAAAAACCTCTTGTAAAATTAAACTACAAACGCTCTGCAAACATAGCACACAAAAAAGCAAACTCATAGACCATGGTCATTTATTAACATTGATGCAAAATCTTAAAATACCAGTAGATATAATCTGCTAGAATCAATGCCTAGATCATTCAATATTAGGAAATCTATTACTAAAATACTATGGATCACATATTAATTAGTCAAAAGAGAAGAATCATACTTTCATTTCCATAGATACTTAAGAGCTTCAATACGATGTAATATCCATTCTAGATTTTTAAAATGTTAAATACCAAAAATGGATTCATCTTAACCTGAATCACACATATATATCTATCTAAATCTATCTAGATATACATATAGAAAGTGGGTGTGTGTCTGTCTGTCTGTATGTATGTAAGTATACCAGCTTCTTGCTAACGAGATATCATTGAAAGCCTTGTTTTTAAAATCTGGAACAAGAAAGCAAGGTCTTTGTAAGCAATCTGATACTGTGTCTGAGGCAACAGTCCATGCAAATAGACAACAGAAAAACATTTTCTAAATTTAAGGTGACAACATTATTTCTATAGGCGATGTAATTGTTTACCTGAAAAACTCAAGAGAATCAACTTATAAATATATCACAAAGATATGAGAATTCAGAAAAAAGACTGAGAAAAAATTCATAGTCATTATATATACGAAGAACAACCAGTTAGATGATATATTAATAAAAAGCATCTAGAAATAAGCCTAATATAAAAACGTTAAAATTATACTTAGGGGCATAAACAAAGACTTTAAAATATGGACATAAAGTCCAATCTTAAACAGAAGATTCAATATTATAAAGATGTCAATTCTCCTTAAGTCAATATATTTTAATTTACTCTACTCCCAACAAAAATACAAATATTTTTTAACTACATGAGATGATTCTTAGTTTATGAGAACACAAAATTTATGAAATAGATGAAACAGAAATTTATAAGATAGAAAAGTAATGAGGAAGAACAGAATCTATGAGATATTAAAACATTGAAAAGTTACATTAATTAGTTTATAAATCTACAGATACTAGACTCATGCTTTGTGAATAGTAGAAAGATCAATGGGAAAAAGACCAGAAAAGCCAGAAATAATAATAAGTGGAAAAGCAATAATAGCTTATGTTATTTAGAGCTTCTTGCATACTGCATATCAGGCTATACAATTTTAAGCCTTACACAATTTTTACCTTGCATTTTGTTATCAATAATCCCATGGTGTTATTACTATTTTTATCCTCACTCAGTGCATGAGGGAACTGAGAAAAACAAATTACATAATTTGCTCAAGTTTGTACCACTTGCAAATAAAGGAGCTAAGCTTCAAACCCAGATAGCTGGACTGCAGAGCCCACACTCTCAAATATTATGCCTTACTGCCTAAACACAAGGGAGAATTTAATAAATGAAAAGTGTATTTCAAATAACTTTCAAAGTGTAGGTTAGTCAATATATCCTACCTGGTTAAAAAATGGCAATGGAACCCTACCTCACATTTATTTAAACAAATTAGCAGCAGGTGGATAATATATTTAATATTTAAATAAACAAAAATTTAAAATAAAGATCAGGTATGTTACAAATAGTTTTGGTGCTGCAAAAGAAATAGCACTTGGATATAAAATTTTCTTTTTTTTCTCAGCAAGGCAACTTACTTTTATAGAAGGGTGCACCCTCACAGATGGAGCAATGGTGAGCACAAACCTGGCCAAGGGCGGGGAAGGGGTTCTTATCCCTGACGTACGTGGCCCCTGCGTTCTTCTATTGGCTAGGGTTAAACCGCACAGGCTAAACTAATTCCAACTGGCTAATTTAAAGAGGGTGACAGGGTGAGTGGTTTGGTGGGGAAAAGGGTTATGGAAGGAGTCAGTGTGGAGAATGAGTCAGGGCGGCACAGGTGATCTGAATGAGTCAGGGCGGAGCAGGTAATCGGAATGAGCCAGGGTGGGACAGGTGATCTGAATGAGTCAGGGCGGAGCAGGTAATCGGAATGAGTCAGGATGGAGCAGGTGATCAGAATGAGCCAGGGTGGGGCAGGTAATCGGAATGAGCCAGGGTGGGACAGGTGATCTGAATGAGCCAGGGTGGGGTAGGTAATCGGAATGAGCCAGGGTGGGACAGGTGATCAGAATGAGTCAGGGTGGACCAGGTAATCAGAATGAGCCAGGGTGGGGCAGGTAATCGGAATGAGCCAGGGTGGGACAGGTGATCTGAGTGAGTCAGGGTGGAGCAGGTGATCAGAATGGGCCAGGTTGGGACAGGTGATCAGAATGAGTCAGGGCAGAGCAGGTAATCAGAATGAGTCAGGGTGGAAAAGGTGATTGGAATAAGTCAGGGTCAAGTAGGTGATTGCAAAACATTGCTTTATGAAGAAGTTAAGTTTAAAAGTAGAAGGCAAAGAAGAACATACTGACTTATTGATTCTTTGAAGAGAAATTTAGAACTCATATCTAACAGATATATCATTGCTGCATGATTTTTAACAACAAAATCAAAATATCCATTAACTAAGGATTGGATTATAAATTGGAGTACATTCATACTGTGGATTACTGTTCAGTTATTTTACAAATCGAGGCAGCATTATTTATACAGCAGTGAAATGTGATGCAAAACATCATTGAGCATAAAAAGGGACAGAACATTGTGTGTAGTGTGGTATCATTTGTTTTAGACGTGTGAGTGGTCTGAGTGCAGATGCATAGATGATCTTTAAAGTATGCACAGGAAGGCTGGGCACGGTGGCTCACACCTGTAATCCCAGCACTTTGGGAGGCTGAGGTGGGTGGATCATGAGGTCAGGAAATCGAGACCATCCTGGTTAACACAGTGAAACCCTATCTCTACTAAAAATACAAAAAATTAGCCGGGCGTGGTGGCAGGTGCCTGCAGTCCCAGCTAATCGGGAGGCTGAGGCAGGAGAATGGCGTAAACCTGGGAAGCGGAGCTTGCAGTGAGCCAAGATCGGGCCACTGCACTCCAGCCTGGATGACAGAGCAAGACTGTCTCAAAAAAAAAAAAAAAAAAAGGATGCACGGGAATTGGAAATTAGGCAACAGGGATTGCCTATAGGGAAGAGAACTTGATGGCTAAGGTCCAGGGTGAGAGGAACTTAATGTTTACTGTATATCCTTTTGTGCCTTTTGAGATTTTTACAGTGTACATGCTATTACCCATTCATAAATAATAAAATTTAAAACCAACAAGTGAGGATGTTTTAATCATCCCCTGCGTAATGCTATCTCTGCCAGGTGAAGTAAGCAACTTTTGTGAAAACACAAAGAATAGTGAGGTTTAGAAGAAAAGAGTGGTGGAGGAAAAAAATAATGAATTTTTAAGGCTTACTTTTCTTCAGGTCATCTTGTCTTTTAACAAACTATGAACGTTAAAGTTATTTAGAAAGTAACACATATTTGAGATAAGAATAATGATAGTGATAACAGCCAACACAATTGGTGTTTACACTTAGAGGGACACATTTTAGTGCTTTGCGTGCATTTATTTATTTAAGCCACACAGCAACTCTGCATGCTGTGTGTGTGTGTGTGTATTATTATCCGCAGTATTCTGAAGAGTAAATCTGAGTTTCCATTTGGTTCATCCCTCACAGCATTTCCACCAAATGAAGAGTCACAGAGTAGACAGGGGAAGATGACAAAGCCATCTGGTCACATTTCTACAACCAGTCCCCAAGGCAGAGTTTTCCGGCACGACATCACCTCCCACAACTGGAATGGTTCCAGAAGCACAAGGTCTTGCACTGGTTACAAGATGATGATGGTCCGTGGGGTGGCCGCCTGTGAGCAAATGTCAACATTCAAAGACAATGTTGCTGATGGTGCAATTTCCTGCTTTGAATACCTCACATTCCTGCATATTCACCGGGAGGGCTGAGCTAAAGATTCATCCAGGATCAAACACTGATTGCCATGTGGTGGAAGATGTGTGAAGATGGAAAGGGCAATTAAGCACTCTGCTGACCGCTGATTATTATTTTATAGTGGTAACAGTTGTCACACAGGAAAAGCTCCAAGCATGGCATTTTGAGAAAATTCCCTGCCAAAATATAATTGCTGCACATCTCTATCCTAAGTGACTGAAATTCCATAGGAAGGAAGCATAGTTGCCTTCTGTCTGCCAGCTGCAACTTTTTAAATGAAAATAAAATGAAATATATACAGTTATATCCCTCGCTATCCATGGGGTATTGGTTCCAGGATCCCCACAGATACCAAAATCCACAGATGTCCAAGTCACTGATATAAAATGGTATAGTATTTGTATATAACCTACACACATCTTCCCAAATACTTTAAATAATCTCTAGATTACTTACAATACCGAATACAATGTGCTTAGTTTTTATGCTGTGTTTTAAAAAATGTTTTAATGTTGTATTGTTATTTTTTTCCCAAATATTTTCAATTAGCTGTTGGTTGATAATCTGTGAATGCAGAACCTGCACAAATAGAGAACTGACTGTGTGTGTGTGTTGTATGTGTATATATATGTATATGTGTGTATGTGTATACATAGATATATATATAGTTAACACTTAACAAAGAAGGTGAATCATATTAAAACAGCAAACACATAGGATTCAATCAGTTGTTTGTTCTAAGCCTTACTATGCCTCTTAGTAACTCTGCAGCCAGGCAAGATTAGTTAATCTGTTTCTCATCTGTAAAATAGTGAAACTAATTCTCATTTCTTAGGGTTGTAGGGTGAGTTAATACACACACACACCACACACACCACACGCACACACACATCACTTGATACGGAATCCAGTTAAATGCTAAAGCACGCAGTTAAATGTTCCACTAACATCAGTTTCCTCCCACACTTTCCTACCAATTAACCCCATCTTCTTGGCAGGCAGTGCAAGAATACTTTGCTGAAACCAAATTTGACCACCTTGCCTGGAACTGGCTTTTTGTGCAGTGACCACCCACACTCTCTTTTGCACTCCACTCCCCTGACCCTTGACCCAGTCTGCTCACTATAGTTCACAGCATGATGAGCCAATCTCACAATGAAGAGGGACATTTCCTACCTTTGAGAAAAAAAAAAAAAAAATGGGCAGAGAACCAGCAGACTTGTGGTGCCTTCCATTTCCCATCTGTAAATTTCTCAAAATCCTTTCCAGTAAGCAATCTCTTAGGGCTCATAATGTGATTAATAGTATTAAGTGTCTCAGTTGTCTTGAGCATTTCAGATGCAAATCTTTCTTAATAATGTACAGTCATTGTATTATGGACGGGAGACAGTTTGATCAGGCTCCTTTCTCTTCTCATGCATGCTAGAATCTGAGCGGGCTTACACGAATCCATCAGTCAATCAACAAGTAAAAGTTTTGCTTCATTTCAGCAATGAATTAATAGGGTTGCTGTGGATTAAATCCAAGTGTCCCCTCTGGAATCCACAGACCTCAAATCAGCAGGGCTAGATAGAATTCACATCAGAGTGGCTCTTCCTGGGAGCCCTGTAAAAAATGATTATCAATTTTATATTTGTCTGAAATGCCACTGTTGTAAAGTTGAATCTAAAAAGTGCAAATATAAGTGACTACCATTTTCTCTCTGCAAAACTTGTTTCAGTATCACTTACCCTATTGGTGTTGTCATTTTCTTGAAATGTGATTTCCAAACTGTCCAGTCCTGACAACTGTGCCTCTCCTCTCCACTCCCTGCCCATTGACAACAAACTCTGCAGGATCTCACAATCACCTAGAACCACATGCCTTTGTCTGGGCATCCACTATTTTCCTTCCACTCACTGTCAGCTGGATTAAAATGGGCTAAGCCAGTGTTCAGCCACCCTCTTTATCTGCCTCACCATTCCTTCCTCTGCCTATTCATGCTGCTGCAGAGGTCTGGACCGGCTTCCTGTAATCTTCTGGAGGGGGAAATTTCTCCCTTTAGCCTGGCCTCCCAAGCCTGGTTGTTTTGGGTAACTGATTTCCTCCTCTCTCCTCACTAGGGTTCATATAGCTTCTTTGCTAGCCTGCTAACCTTTCTCCACCAGTGAGGAGTTTCTTCTAAGCCCTAGGATTTCAGTGTGCTCCTATGGTTCCTGCTGTTGGAGTGCAGAATTTCCTGAGCCAGGGATGTATACGGTTGAGGCACTGCTGAGCTCTATCCTGACTGTAACTCATAGGGATCATCCTACTCTTTGTACAGTACATCACATTTGTATCCCAGGGCATTGAGTTCTGTCCCTACTTTGACATATCATTTCCTTAATTCCCCAAAGCTGAGAAAAGTGGAAAATCCTCCATTCTCCAAGTACTCTTAACCCGTACTCTCTCCGTTTTGATTTGGGAGTGGTCCCTCTCCTTCAACTCCTCATCTGAAGGATTTAGTTTAACACAAGATAAGTAACTAGAAAAGCAAAATGTTGTATGAGGTGTAGTCTTCCAACTGAGATCTCTTCTGAGTGCCCTATCAAAAATATTAAATAATTCAAAAATAAAAGGATTAGCAGAAATACCTGTTAGGGTAAATTCTCTGATCCTTTTTGTTTTTGATGGAGGAGTGTAAGTAGACACTGTTAACAATTTAAAGGATGGCTGTGTATATGAGAGAACTCCTGAATAGTAACTAGAAAATGACCATAGACATAAGTTAATTTTAAATCTGAGAAGGGCTGGTCTGATGGTAGTGGGTTATCAGAATTTATTAACATTAGTGTCACTAAAGTTGGTATAAAACCCCCGATTGCTAAATTTGACTGGCTAGGAAAAATAAATAAATCTAAGAAGGTAATATTTATCAGCAAAGACCCAAAGTAAAATACTTAATTTCTCACATGGTCAGATAACAGGAAATCCAACCCCTTTAATCCCTGCCTTACTACCTTCAGTTTTCCGACCTCCTCACTATATACCCTGATATAGCACAGAATGCCAAGGAGTTTACTAGAATTTCAAGGAATTCTCAGTTTTCCAGCTTTATTTCTGGAGCACGGACTCAGACGCACCTCTTTTGATGACCTTCATTGCAGTTGCAAAGCAACTATCTTTCTTCCAAAGGTAGAGCTAGCTGAATTTCAGGCGTTCAAAAAGGTTCTCTGTTGAATATGGCATAGCCACAAGGCTGAAGCATATTGTGGTTGGTCATGACCAAGGCCAAGGACCTAAGACTGGGCCTTCACTCCAATTCCTGCCCAGTCCCTGGCAGTTCATTAAGTTAGACTTGCTCTTCCCTAATACATTGCTCATTTAGTTCCCACAACCAAGTGACACTGAGTTGAACATATTAGCCTTCAGACACATGTTTTTCAGGCTACGAGACTGCCCCCAGGATGCATGCTCATCTCAGCACCCATACTCTGGGAGCACCTGAACCACAAGCCTTCAGTGTGGCAGCCCCGAGGTTCCTCTCTTTCTATTCTCTTGAAAAATTTATTTGGAGGACTTCACTGTTCTTCCCTGTTCCTGGGCCTTGGTTAAGGATATTATCTTCATCAAAACAGGTTTCCTTAACTTTGAATCTAAGAGAACAGGAGCTGGAAATCTGCTTGTAGACATCTGGACAATTGCCACATGAATTATTCACTCCTTTACAGTAAACTAAAAGCTCTGATTATTTATAGTTTCTACAAATTCCAACTCAGTGAACTGCCTACTGTGTTCTAAACCATGAACTCCTTGTGAACTTCAGGTCTTGTTGACTTCTATATCCAATGCTTACTGCCCCTGGTGCAGAACAGTGTTTGGCAAATACTACTTGGATGGATCTGATGTCCAGAGGTCTCCTGCCCCTTCTAGGTAGTGGTGGTCTCCTCCAAGTCTCTGTTGGAGTTTCCCAACTAATCTGGATTCCACCACTCATTGCTCACAGCTGTTCTAGGCCATGCCATTATCCTCAAAGCATGTTCTCCTGATGGGTCCTGCACCTGAGCTATTCTTTGCAGGTGAGGTCAGGTGTGCTGTACTCTGACAAATAGGTATATGCTAAGCGTTCCATGAACAGAAGCTCTTGGCTCATCAAGAAGGTGATGACAGCTTTTCCAGGCATAGTCTTCTTATTACCCCTTCTTAATGTTAAGTGGGCTGTGTGGAGTGGACTGTGTTATGTGACCAGATGGAGCCAGCCCTGCATCAAGGTTTGCAGCAACCAGCTTGCTTCCCTTCTCACCACACTTTCTCACCCCAGAATCCACGCTGTCTGGGGCCACTTCCAGCACAGCTTCCACTTCCTGTAGGCTAGAAAGAAAAATGATCTCGCTTGCCTTCAGGTTATATGTTTATCAGAAGACCTTCAGCAAAAGAGGAATAGAAAATGCCCTAGGTAAACTGAAGTTGGACTTCTATATGAAAACTTTGTTACAGTTGTATTTGGACGGCCACTTAGCTTGAAGAGGAGCTGCCTATAGATAAACGATGTTCAGGTGTGCTGAGATTAAACTGAGACAGATTCTGCATCATTTGTTGGTTTGGGGACAGAGACTAAATTAGGGACTGTATTTTATAATATTGAATATCTGGTCACTTAACGTTAGTTTGGATTGGTGTGTAGTTCCACAGGCCTCTGGGAAGTATTGTCCTTTTCAGTCTCACAAGCACATTAGTAATACTGCCAACTGTACCATCATTTTAAAATAAAAAAGATACAGTGCTTGACTCTAAGAATTTAACATCAAACAGAAGAGAATAGAACAATTTTAAAATAAGGCATTGTGTTTATTTATGACATTAGGAATGGAAAAAAACAAAACAAAACAGAACAAAAATGAACAAACAAATATTAGTCATCTGGTAACTAAAAAATCCAGGCTTTTGTGTTGTTGAGCATCATAAGCTTCTAAATAATACCATCCTACTTGCCCAATGGCTGCCACACTCTTGTCAACGACAATATTTATTTCCATTTAAAAAGTAAATGTTTCCTAATGAAGGGCATAGGATTGAATGATACAGCTTTGTCTCCACCTGCAGGAATAAAGAGAATGAATTCTTATTCGTTATTTGAAAATATGTAAGACCTCTAAGATCATCATTAAAAATATGAGGTGAAATCAATACTCGAGCTTTACTAATGCATTCTTCTATAATGAAGTAATTGGATCAAAACAGGGTCAGTTTAAAAAAGACGTATTTAATGTGAACCACTATACTCGTTTTTTTAACTTTTTGCTGAACTGTGATATATGTATACAAAAGTTCACTGTCATCAATATACAGCTTGATGAATGATCACACAATAAACATACTTGTCTAATCATCATCCAGATCAAGGAACAGGACATTCACAGCACCCTGGAAGCTCCCTCAAGAGTCACACTTACTTTTCAAATCGGGATTCAAAGTCCTTGTTTTTAATCTATCCATCAGTCACATTCCATGGGAAAAAGGCATCTTACGGGCATGTGAGCCACAGACTGCAGACATCCTGTTCCCCGCCGAGTACCGTGGTCTAGGCGCTGCCCCTAAGAAGCCCATCGCTAGGCCTCTGTTGTGATGGGGGGAGGCAGCCCCCAACTTCCTGTGGCTCCTGTCTTCTACTGTGGCTCCAAACACAATCAGCTTGTGTTCATGTTCAAGGACAGGTGTAGCCCTCATTTTCATTTCATCCTCAGTCTGGATGAAAATGAGGAGAGACTGAGGTTATCTCCTCATCAAAACACATTTCTGGTGCACTTCTTGAAGATCCATGACACACAGTATTTAGGGAGGACTCCTGTCTGACCTGGACAAGAGTAGGGCCACCCACAGGTTACTACAAGCACCATGTCCAACATTCTACACCTCCACCAAGGAAGAAATTAAACTCTTTTGCTTATTACCCAAACTACAACTTCTAACTAAAATAGATCTGCATCTGCTTTAGGTTATCTTAAGCTTCCTGTTGTCCAGTGTCTTGAAATGATTATTTCATAGTTTTTTCAGATTTTTGGTTGTTTCAGACATATGGGTACCTCTAGTCCCTGTTACTCCATATCGGCTGGAAGCAGAAATCTGAAGAGTTATGCTCTGATGGCCCTCTGGCCTCTTGAAAAGAGCAAGGTTTCTAGAAATACAAAGCATCTGATGACTCCTAGGATTTTCTGTGCAATGGGTAATGTTTTCCCCTTTACCCAATAGGTGTAGTTGCTTGTTCTGTGACCACAAAGTCTGTAGATATTTTCAGATTTAGATTTAAAATCAATGAACGATATCATCTCCCACTGATTCAGCTGGGAAAGAACAAGTTCACATTGTAAGTTAACAACCCAAGGGAAAGGGTATGAGAAGAGAGGAAATTAGAAAGAAAATTATAAAACAACCAAATATAACAGGTTTAATTTTCTTCCCATAAAGTATTAATTAAAATCATGTGTTAGATTATTTCTAATATTTGTTAAAATTATTTGAAAAATATATTTGGATGTTTGTCATTCAAAGAGTTAAGCCAGGCTCCATGGGGCGACTTGGGACTGGTGACCCTGCCAGGTGCTTTTGGTAAAAGGGAGGTAACAATGTGTCTAGTGCACACATATTGTGGGCACACTTCAGCTATTCAAACCCAGACAGAGGAAATGGGGGAATTGGGGTGGGAGAGGGATGGGGCTTAGAAAATGAATAAAAAGAGAAAATGGCCCAAAACTCTTTGCTGTGGCTCTTCATGCAATGAAAGCCTGCATTGTGTCAAGCTGTGAGTCAAAATAAGAAGGTTATTCAGCTATCACAGCCTGCATCTAAAATATGAAATAGTTCTATTCCAGCCATTTAGTTTCTCATACTAAAAAAAGAAAAAGAAAAAAAAAAGGCCCTCCTCATTTACTCCTACTTTTTTCTGCAGCCCACAGTCATTTCATATTTTCAGGGGAAAAACAAATGTTAACTTTTAAAAACCTCTCTTCTCTAACCTGTCAACTGATTTTGCACGTTCCAGTGAATTGGGATGAATGCTTGGACCTAATTTGATGTTTGCCAAAAAAGAGTCCTCCAGCCCTCTAATAAGCGCCCATGTATTATGTGGGTAGCAGCTCTCACCTCCCCTTCTCTTCTCTAAAACAGCTCCCCTCTGCATCCTTGTCCCCACCCCCAGGCCCTTCACCTCCATTTATTTTCCTTGGATAAGAGTCTCACAGTGAATAGGAAACATCTTTAAGAAGGGGAGAGGAGTTGTGAAAGAGATTTAGAGGCCAAATGGGGCCCTTGGAGAAAAAAGAATTCAGAACCGTTGATATAACTCAATGGCATTCACTGTTGCAGAGAGTAATGAACTTTTTACTTAGTTAGCAACAGTTCATCCAATGTCCTAGACTAATTTGAGGCCATTTTCCAAGAAGAAAAGAAAGCTATGCGGTTCACAGCCACGCATCTGTGCACAGTGCCGAGAGCCACCGCCGTTCCTCGTGCAGATTTTTGTGCAAGGAAAAGACTAGCTCTTATCTTTGTTTCTCTGCCTGCTTCCTTGTGTGGCATTTTTTCATATGCATAAACACGACGGGTAATTAAATGGCTCATAATCCATTCTGAAAGGTAAATTTTGCCTGAAAAATTATGTGCTATAACTTGAAAATAATATTCTATGTCCAGATGTCCTCAGACCTCCCTAAATAATAGAGTGTATATAAAACATCCAAGCATTTATCCTAAAGCCGAGTCTTCTATTAAGTTGGCTGAAAGTGTAATACACTGAGGACCCATGAGGTTTCTTTTCTCATTTATTCCATATTAATATGGATGTTGGGCCAAAAATAGTATTTTTTACTTCTGGTATTAATAAATTAATAAATTACTTCACCCCAGGCATTGCCTTTGAATAGAAGAGACATTTCTTTCAGGGAAGGGTCAGCTGCCGGGGCATGCATGCCTGAGGGTAACATTTAGACTACTGGTGGTCTTGCCTTCCTTGGTGCCAGCCATCATGTTGCTCTGTATATTCAAAAGCAAAGTTCTGAACATTTAAATTTAATTTGGTCAGATATCAGGAGTTGGGATATTCTGATCCTATCAAACATCTTCTTTTCTCTTTTTGAAAGCAAGCTTGTTGGTGTGACAGCTGTACTTGAGAAAAGTAGGCAAAAAAGTAGATTTTGGTTTCTAGTTTGAACTCAATGCATTTGTAAGTCAAAAACTCAAAACTCTCTTCTCAGTCAACTTCCTGACACATGTTCTTGGAATGTCACTGTGGACTTTGACTGGAGCAGATAGCAATTATTTTCTTTAAGTCCTACATGGGTTAAAATTCTATTCATTCTTCATCCATCAGCAAGTTGCTTCCAATTTAAGAAATACTGTGACTTGCCTAGAGTAGGTACCTAATAAATGTTTTAATTTTATTTAATTTAGGATACTATCTCTGTGGACTATTTGGTAGCTAGATTCTTGAGCATTCTTGTAATGTTTGTTCATGATAGCTCAATTCTCAGAGGTGCAATTGAGGTGAATGATTCTGAAGTGATTTCTGGCCCTGGGTCAGAGGGCCTTCCTGTGATGTCAGAGACACAGCTTTCTGAGGTGACTTTAGGACAGAACCCTGGAGAGGTCTTTGTTCAATGAAGCCACACTAAGAATCTGAAAGGATCTATTCAAGGGTTCCTGAATGGCTCCTCATGGCTCCAGCTGAGATTTATGCCTCTGATTTCAGCAGGACCCTGGGTGCCATTTGGTGTTTCTCATCTCCATGATGTTGAACCTGAGAAGTCACATAGCCTGGCTGGCACTTTTCCAGACCACTTCCTCTGATGAGAAAAGAAAAACAAGGCTTTGTGACACAGAAGAATGCATGCTGCCTGTCCCTGATCCGCAGCCTAGGCAAAACAGTATCCAGGTTCTGCAAAGCCCAATAGGATGATGTGGCGATAACACCTTTGCTTACAGGAATGATCAATTGAAGGGACACCCATGACTGATGCCAGCATCTTTTGTTCTTGTCTCTGGATTAGCTCTATCATAGGTCAAACAGACTCACAATAGAATTAGTAATCAGCATCATTGCTAATACTTACTGAAAGCATTTACCATATACTCTGCACTGTTCTAAGTTCTTTACATTGATTTATTTTATTCTTACGACTCTATAAAGCAGATACCAATGTCATTTCTACTTTACTGGTGAAAAAAATGGAGCATAAAGGTTTTAAATAGATTGCTCAAGGTCATACAGTGTGACAGTTTACAGTAGCATGCAAATTTTTTGACACTCCTCTCTTCAAAAAGTGGAATATAATTTTCCTTCTCCCTTGATTTGAACCAGACTTAGAGATTCAATTCTAATAAAAAGCATATGGTGGAAATGAGGGCACATACTTCTTAGGCTAGGATGTATGACATTACCCCTTCTACCTGGTTTTCTCATGGATTTCTCACTTTCAAGGAAGCCAGGCATCATGTGGTGAAGACTCTCAGGCAGCCTGTGTGGAGGCCCACAAGTGGAGGACCAAAACCAGACCAACGTTGTCAGCCATGTGGATGAGCCACCCTGGCAGTGGTTCCCCTTCTGACCCAGTCAAGCCTTCAGATGATGACAACCACGATAGCCCCTGAGGCAAAACTGCCCAACTATGCCACTTCTGAATCTCCGACCCAGAGAAACTGTGAAATAATATTGTTTAAATAACTAAGTTTGAATAATTTGTTCTGTATTCATGGATAACTAATACAGCTTCTAAGTGGCAAAGTCAAGGGGGGTCTGAAGGCAGAGTCTACACTTTACTGCTATACCCTCTCCTGATACTAAGGAGATTATCAATAAGCTCAGATTCTGGCAATAAATGTTCAGTAAATGTTTTATCTAAGCTGCAGGAAATTCTGATGTGTTTTCAGACACTTAGAAATCAATAATGCACATGAGCTAGGTAGTCACTTCTTTCATTGGTTGTTCTGAATTAATGCTGGTCATGGCCTTTTGCTCTATGCTGCCTTTTCTAGGCTCTAGGCAGACACTACCTTTCCATTAGCACATTATTTCAGAGAAGCCTGTTACAATTATAATTTGTCAGATTATAGCATCCTTTAGGGTCCTTCCTGTCCTGAGAATACACCATAGTCACCTTACCCAAATTGGATATGTATTAAATCTATCAACCTGAAGTATTAACCATTTTTGATAAACTATTCCTTTTAGGCTGGGAGGAAAATATAAGCAACTCATCTCTTAGGCAGGATAACTTCTGCACATAGTTATTTCCCATAATGTTTTGATTAGGACTGCTTAACTCTCAGAAGATTGACTCTTTGCTGCCACCTTGCTGATACCATGAATGTTAATGCCCATGGCACTGGGCTTTGCACAGAGTGGATATTCAGTAAATGGTAGTTCTTGTTTCTCTCCCACATATGCAGTTAGGAACACATTAGTCTTCCCAGAAATTGTTAGACTACTGTCAGTAAGTAACCATTATTTGACATAACCCCACTGGCTGCAGCAAACATACATTCCCTACCACCCTTTTTTCAGCATCAAGAAAACTGAAATATCTACTCTGAGAGTTAGAAGGCACATGATGAGTAATTTCCTAGTCATTTAGAGCCAGACCAGATGGCCTTAAAGATACTCCAACCAAGAAGAGCTGGCTAACCTGACTCTGGGATTCCAACACTGGTGATCCCTCACCAGGACAGATGCCAGTCTCTCTGGTGCCCCTCCTGTGTGTTGTTCACATGGCAGCCTTATTTCTGTTCTTAAAATCCAAAGCAAAGTTCAAGTTTTCTACCAGGTAATACAAACCTGGCCAGTTTCTGCCCCTGGCCTACCTTATCTTCCAAAACTTCTCACATTTTTCAACCTAGTAACAGTAGTTTCCCAAGTAGCTATCCTCTCCAGCTCCACACCACCATCTTCTAACCTAGTTAACTCTTATTCTTACAGGAATCAGGTTATTGATCAACTCACCTGGGGTATCGCCCTCCCACGCCACCTGACCTCTGCCCTCATTCCTTGCTCTTCACTGCTGGAGTGTGCTCAGGAGTGTGCTTCACTGCTGGAGTGAGCACAGAGGGTTCTCCAGGATTACTCTGAAAATAGCCCCCCACACTGAGTATGCTGTGTTGACACTATCTGTTTGAATGCTTATCTCCCCGACTACATTATAAGCCCCTGCCAACAGTGGCAGGGTCATATTTAACTTTGCCTTCTCAGTGTCTGGCAAAAAGAAGGTGCTTAATAAATTAGATAACGTATGCAAAGTACTTAGCCTAACACTTGACGTAGCAAGTGTCGTTGTTAATTTGGTGATGGAACCAACTGTTACTTCTCACCTATCCACAAGCCAAAAAGCTGTTTTGGTTTCTTCCTGGTAACAACTAAAGAGAGAAAAGCTGAGTGAACCAAAAAAGAAAGAAATAGAAAAGATACATAGAAATCAAGAATCTAAAGACACTAAAAATAAGTAATTAAACAAAATTAAATGAGACTGATGAGAAAACTAAACAAAAGCAAGGGGAATTTGACAAACTTTCCTAGCAGCTACATAGTCCCCACTACGAAAGCAGCTTCGACAGAAGTAGTAAATTCCCTATAACCTGAGTCACTATAGACCAGACCAGACAAACCACTTGAAAGAATACAGCAGTAGACACCAGGCTACTGGCTGAATTAGTTGGCTTTTTTCATCTTCAATTTCTCTGATTCATTCATAAAATATTTATAACAGGGCCGCAAAACATTTGTTACATCTTTTCCCATTCGTTCTCCCTCATTTTCCAAAGCAAAAGTGTTAAAAAACAGTATTAGTATTTACTTAGTTAACATTACCAGGCAAGGGGACTGTGCAATATCAGAAGGGCTAATATCTAACAACAACAATGGAGAAGACAGAGACGGCCATTTTACTGGAAACTTTTTTGACACAACCTGATTATTCTGATTAGGTCTATATTGGAAATAAAAAATTTACGGCACATTGCTTCTGGGTGTTTGTTGATTTATTCTTTGGATAAAATTGGTCAGAATAAACTTCCTTAAAATAACAACCACACATAACACACAAGTTGTACTTTCTCTTGCTCCCCTTCTGCCTACTCCTCCTCCCTCCTCTGCCTCTCTTTTTTTGTCTCAGAGTTCCTAGAAACAAAGCTAAACACTGGAAGGAAAGCGCTGATACTACTGTGTCCAGAATTGGTCGATTCTTGGTCTCACTGACTTCAAGAATGCGGCTGCGGACCCTCGCGGTGAGTGTTACAGTTCTTAAAGATGGAGTGTCCGGAGTTTGTTCCTTCAGACGTTTAGATGTGTCTGGAGCTTCTTCCTTCCAGTGGGTTCGTGGTCTCGCTGTTAGGAGTGAAGCTGCAGACCTTCGTGATGAGTGTTACAGCTCTTAAACGCAGCGTGGACCCAAAGATTGAGCAGCAGCAAGATTTATTGCAGAGAGGGAAACAACAAAGCTTCCACAGGGTGGAAGCGGACCCCAGGGGGTTGCCACTGCTGGCTCCCACAGCCTGCGTTTATTCCCTTATCTGGTCCCACCCACATCCTGCTGATTGGTCCATTTTACAGAGAGCTGACTGGTCTGTTTTGTCAGAGTGCTGATTGGTCCGTTTACAATCCTTGAGCTAGACACACAGTCGCAGAGTGCTGGTTAACTAGATACAGAGTTAGCTAGATAGAGTACCAATTGGTGTGTTTACAAACCTTGAGGTAGACACTGAGTGCTGATTGGTGCGTTTACAATCCTTGAGCTAGACACAGAGTCACAGAGTGCTAGTCCTCCAAGTCTCCACTAGGTTAGCTAGATACAGGGTACCAATTG
>NC_045455.1:76766134-76816878 GCF_002776525.5 Piliocolobus tephrosceles
TACCAATTGGTGTATTCACAAACCTTGAGCTAGACACAGAGTGCTGATTGGTGTATTTACAAACTTTGAGCTAGACACAGAGTGCTGACTGGTGCATTTACAATCCTTGAGCTAGACACAGAGTCACAGAGTGCTAGTCCTCCAAATCTCCACTAGGTTAGCTAGATACAGAGTACCAACTGGTGTATTCACAAACCCTGAGCTAGACACAGAGTGCTGACTGGTGTACAGACAATCCTCCGGCTATGTATAAAAGTTCTCCAAGTCCCCATCCAGTTCAGGAGCCCAGCTGGCTTCACCCAGTGGATCCTGCACCGGGGCTGCAGGCAGAGCTGCCCACCAGTCCCGAGCGGCGCCTGCACTCCTCAGCCCTTGGGCTGTCGATGGGAACAGGCACCACGAAGCAAGGGGCGGCGCCCCTCCGGGAGGCTCAGGCCCCGCGGGAGCCCACCGCAGGGGAAGCTCAGACATGGCAGGCTGCAGGTCCCAAGCTCTGCCCCGCGGGGAAGCAGCTAAACCTGGCGAGAATTTGAGTGCAGCGCCAGCTAGCTGGCACTGCTGGGGGACCTGGTGCAACCTCTGCAGCTGCTGGCCTGGGTGCTAAGCCCCTCATTGCCCTGGGCTGGCGGTGCCGGCTGGCTGCTCCCTGTGCAGGGCCCACGGAGCCCGCACCCGTGCCCGCTGGAACTCGCACTGGCCCGCCAGCGCACTGTGCAGCCCCGGTTCCCGCCCACGCCTCTCCTTCCACACCTCCCGGCAAGCAGAGAGGGAGGAGGCTCCAGCCTCAGCCAGCCCAGAGAGGGGCTCCCACCCACCCATGATGCCTGACAGCCTCCCAGCAAAAGCAGAACTTCCTCCAAGGCTGGGAGAGCAATGAGCAATGGAAATGCCCATTCCCCTGTCTGAATGTTGATATTTCATTGTCATTTTTGTAGCTTTGCATTTTTATAGCCTATTTAATGCAACTATTAATAATAAATTTACAATCTCTCAGAATTTTCTGAATATAATCACAGTGATTTTGCAACGGTGTGAAAATATAAACTTTGAAATTTTTTTCTGGCCAGCGGTGGCTCACAACTGTAATCCCAGCACTTTGGGAGGCTGAGGCAGGTGGATCATGAGGTCAGGATTTTGAGACGTGCTGGGCCAATATGGTGAAACCCTGTCTCTACTAAAAATAACAAAAATTACCTTGGCGTGGTGGTGTGTACTTGTAGTCCCAACTACTCGGGAGGCTGAGGCAGAAGAATTGCTTAAAACTGGGAGGTGGAGGTTGCAGTGAGCCGAGATGGCACCACTGCACTCCAGCCTCAGTGACAGAGCAAGACTCTGTCTTAAAAAAGAAAACAAAAACAACAACAAAAAAGACATTTTTTTCCATCTTTGTGAACTACTTAGATGTAAAAATATTTAAAATTCTGCTCCAAACTACTGATAAAATTATAAACAAGAAGACTTACAAAAGAACCAGCATAAAAGTCTATAGAAGTGAAAAGAAATTTTTAAATATCCAACACCACCAAAGAGTTTTTGAGCATCAGTTGTACCAAATACTAAATACAGTTCTCAAATTTGTTTTCTAAAACAACATTTAATAAGTATCTTATATTCTTCTGTAAACACCAGAAACAACTGGCTTAACAATTTGGGGAAAAAATGATTTTTCACTGGCAAAAAGAAGCCTTCAAAATGTATATTACCTTCACAAAGTTTTAAAATGATATGCGGTTTGGGAAATAATAATGTGGAAGACTTTGAAAGTCAAGATTAAGGTTTCCTTTGGCAGCTATGAACTTGGAGCTTATTGATGAGCATCCTATAAATAGCATGCCCTCATTTGCCCCTTAAATATAGTCAGGGAAGCAGTCAGCCGGTCATTTCCTGCAATTTGACCATCCTGATCTGTGACTGTGGGGCAGTTTCGAAGCCTGTACAGTCAGCCCACACCACACACTCCTATGGATTTCTAACCAAATGTCTGCCAACCTTCACATTCTCTTTTATGATTAATTTCTAGGTTTATTTCAGTCAGTATTTAGACATGATTAGGGGGAAAAAAAGCAAAAATGTCAATAGGTTTGTAATTTTCATTTCCATCTGGACCAGTTAGAGTACACCATGATAGGTTTTACATGTGCTATCCACAGCATTTCTTATTCTAGGGAATGCATTGACTTTTAAGCAATAAGAAGCTGATTATGAGGTGGACAGAACTTAAGTCATAAAAAATAACCTATTTCCACAAAACTACTAGCTTTAAAAGAATCCTGATGGGAGTCAGGCTGGGACAGGGTTTCTACATTCCAGTGACTATTCTCTCTAAATAGAGTAACTCCTAAGTGACAGTGGCCCAGCTCTTTTACTAAATGGGTGCTGCCAATCTAAAATCATTCACTCTTCAGTTCAGGGCTTTTGTTTTCCTCTTGTTCTAATTGAAACAGAGGTAGAAACATAATCAGTTTCTAATAATTGAGAATTATGGTATCCCTGCCTGTTTGGTTGTTAGTGTAAACATGTAAAAATGGCATAAATTATCTTTCTCTTTGTCAGAAGTATCAGAAATAGACAATCTCCAGTGCTTAAGATCATGTAAAGATCTTTCCCCTCACACTACCATGAAAGTTGATTTGGAAAGTGCCTATTGTGGCTTCCATTTAGGCCTAAGCCTCTTCCCAATAAATGTGTTTGTAAATACCCCAAATGGCCTGCACCCTTGGAAGGCACCTCCTCCCTCTGGCTGCCTTGAAGACAGATGGGCTATTTTTCCCTTCCTGGCATTAGGATGGAGGGAAGGTGGAGAGGTAAGAGGAGCAGGGGGTGGATAGAAATGGCTTTGATCTTGCTGTGCCACTGGGGCAAGTCCCTCCATCTCTAAGGCCCTTCTGATTCTCGACTAATAAACAGGGGGACCCACGTCTACCTTGTTAGTTTGATGTTAGGAGACATAAAATATACAAAGCTCCTGACCCCAAATTGGTGATCCAAAATGGCAAATGTTCCAAAAGAAAATAGTCCCCACAGACAGTGGCAGGAGGGCAGGTCTTCACCAGCTAGCAACTGCTCTGCAACTGGAGCCTCTGGCTGGAACATTTCGAGGTTCTGTAAAAGCCTTCAGTTCCTCAATGGGGGCAAGAGAGCCCAAGGTAATTGGAAGAAGGATGTCTGTTTCCTAAAGATACCATAAGGAAAATCAAGTACTTGGCTACCTGGACCATCCTTAAGAGGTCAAGAACTGAGCTCTCAGGCCAGCTACAGGGAGTCTGAGAAGAGCCCCTAGGCCAGGAAACAGATGATAAGTGATGTGACTCCATGGTGCCAGGGAACTTTAGGAAAGCCTACGTCAGGTGTTTACTGACAGCTTCTCTAACTTTAAAAGACCAAGTCAATTCAACTGATGTTCAGATGCTGGTGTCCTGTAAAGAACACAAAGATGAGAAAGCTCCAGCCCCCTACCCTCAAACAATGGAGAGCTGAAGAAATAAAGATTACAAGCTCCCTGAGGGCAGGAATCATGTCTGTTTGGCTTAACATAGAATGCTTTGTGCTGAGTCAAATGCCTGGCACATGATAGGACTCAAGAGATGTTTATTGAATAAAATAGGCAAAGAATTTTGATGTGAAGCAGGTACAATATATTCTGGAGGCTCAGAGGTAGGAGAGGCATCAGTGGGTCAGGAGAAGAAATCAGGAAAACTCTGATAAACTATTGTAAGAGTTTAAGCAAAACTGCAGCAAGGGAAGACATTTCAGGAAACAATGTGAGCAGAGGTGAAACACAAGATGTGTTCAGAGAACACATATCTTCTGATACATGTTCTGGGTTCTAATTACACCTAGCTTGTTGTGAGGAGCAGCACCAGAACTGGAGCAGCAGGACAGGGCCTTGCTGGGGAAGACCTGGAAAGGAGGCCGAGGCCTTTGCACTTAATTTGGAAGGCAGTTTTTGAATGAGACAGCGGCAGTTTTATTTCTACTCTGTGCCAGGCTTCAGCCTTCTCACCCCTACCTTGTACCCTTGGAAGATATGTATCTTGCTCAGTGCTTTTCCCCCAGCACCAAGAATAGTGCCAGGAACCTGGCAGGCATTAGAAAGGTGTTGAATGGATAAATGGATAAATGAAAAAGTGAATCAGGCAGGGGGACGAGATAGGACCATGGCCATTTTTAATAACCATACGATCATATGTGCTTTTCAGTTACTTCATATGATTAAGCTTTCAAGTTATTACTTTCGGGGATGCTCAAAACAATTTGGTGAGGTGGGTAGACTACATATTTGTATTATCTTCCTCAGGCAAGTAAGAAAAGGCCAGTAGAGTTAAATGTACTTTGCCAAGGCATCAGCCCAAATGACAGATGGAACCATGACTGTCCTGCAGAGGACCGTCCTCCTGTGCCAAGGCACTTCCTTGACTCTGACTCCAGAGTCCAGTCACAAAGCTTACGGTAAAGATCAAGCAGCAGGGCCCGGTCTCCCTGGGGAGCCCTGGGCAGGGGGTGAGCCACCAGTTCCCCCTCACTACAACTCCATCCAGGTGTCTCTGGGACACACACCTGGCTATTCTTGTCTAGTGTGGAGACGATGGACAAAGAAGTGCTTAGAAATCTTACAGGATGACTTAAACACAGCAAATGCCTTTCAGTACCCGTGGGAAACAAGCCAGAAAGATGGCTGGATGTGTTACCTGCTGAGTGATACGCAGAGGACAGGCCCTAAGTTGTTGGGAATTGGTGGCCCTGCCCATTAGCCTTGTATGGAATGACCCTAAGCAGTGGCAGGCTTTCTTCCTGCTGATGTGGGAGGGGGTGGCAGTGCTCAGCAGTGCCACACGTGTCTGCATGGACCTGATCTGCAGCTACTTACATGACATGAGGAGCAGCTAATGAGGAGCAGCTAATGCTTGAGCCCCAGAGAATGTAGGATTTTCTTTAATGAAAGTGAACACTAAAAAGACAATTAATGTTATCAAGTGAGGTCTTGTAGAAACAAGAAGAGAAGGCAATGAGGCAGTGGAAATTCTTTTGAAAAAAACCTCTTGGCAATAAAGAGTGTGGTAACTACACGCTTCAGTTGTTACTAAACTTTTCAGTAATTAAAACTTGATTGGGAGAAATGAAAGCCCATGATCTTAGGCCTTTTTCATTTCAAATAAGCCTTTCACAATTAATTCTTGCACCATTCCTCTTAAAGCAAATTCGACAGTGAACTTTGTTCAGTATTTCTGACTAATGGCTATAGCTACCTCTGGAAACACAAATGGATTTCTTTATCTTTTTAATCAAATGGATTAAATTAAATAGCAATGAAAGGAAAAATGAATAAACACGATAAACATGTACTATGGAGCATAATACAGGGGGCAGGGTGAGGCAGTGGAAAAAAAAATTGGATCCAGTGACAGAAGACCTGGGTTTCAGTCCAGCTTCTGTCATATAAGACAAATACTTAATTGTCTCTTACTGTTGCTGCTTTATCTGTAAAAATGGAATGAGAAATAACATGTAACTTTGAGGACCTCAGTGAGGAGGCCAATGAGAGGCCATACATCAATGTGCTTTGTGAAGGCTCTGTGGAAATGTTGGATGCTCTTAGCATCCCTGTTAGCTGTTGCTAAGGACACCTCTGTCAATGTGAGGGCGTCTTCGTGTGACATGTGTTGTCTCCTGGAGTGCTGAGGTCAGTGGCATTCCACTGGAGCCCAAAAAGAAAACCCAACTAATATGTGTAAGACAATAGTAGTAGTTGTGGGTGTTAATTAGATAAATTACCAAACTGCCTGCCACTTGTGATATGAACCAGAGAATATTTTTACTTTCTGATACTGATTTCTAATTTTCTTTGCAGGACAGATTTAAATTGTGTATGCTACTATAAGGTAAAGAGTTCAACAGCATGACTGCCAGATGTTAGCTACTTGTTTTAGTTAGTTCAGGCTGCTTAACAAAATACCTTAGACTGGGTAATTTATGAATAGAAATGTATTGCTCACAGTTCTAGGCGCTGGGAAGTCCAAGATCAAAGGCATCAGCAGATTCAGAGTCTGGTGAGGGCTTGCTCTCTGCTTCAAAGATGAGACCTTTCACACGATGGAAGAGGCAAACAAGCTCTCTCATGCCCATTTTATAAGGGCACAAAACCCTTACGAGGGATCCAGCCACATGACCTAATCATCAACCAAAGACCCCACTCTCTTAATACCATTACCTTGGGGGTTATGTTTCAACATATGAATTTCAGGGGGGACAGAAACCTTCAGACTATAGCAGTACTGTATTCAACTATTTCCCTCTACTCTTAACTTCAGTTTTAACATAAACTAATAATTTCTAATAATTGTTGGACACTATTGTCTATCTAGCTCTGTACTAGATCATTTGGCTTTGCACAGATTATTTTAGTTCTCACAATAAACCTATACCTTAATGCAATTTATAATTCCTACCTTTGCAGACGAGAAAACAGGCTTAGAGAGGGCAAGTAATTTTTCCAAGGTCTCACAGCCAACAGCTGGCATTCATTTCTAAATGTACTCTTAATCTTGCATTGGACACAGAACATGGTGGAAATCTGGAAAACTGCAACTGCCTAGCTGGAGAAACTATAAGTTAGTTCAACCACTCTGAAAAACAATTTGGCACTCTCTTATAATCTTGAACATTCTCATATTCTGTAACCTAGAAATTTCACTCCAAGGTAGGGAAATTCTCATGCATTACACTAGTATGTGTACATAGGAATGTTATGGAAGCATTGTTCACAATGCTAAAGAAACAAAAGACTTTAGAAAAGCTCAGACATTCTGTTGACAGGAGGGTGACTAACTTGTCACAGTGGATTATACAGCAGTGAAGATAAATGAACTACAACTCCACAGAGGTGCAGAGATGAATCTTAACATTATGTTAACTGGGGAAAAAACATTACAGAAGGGCTACCTACAGAATAATATTACCTTAATATGCAAAACTAAAAAATAATGAATAGGGATACATACGTATGTGATAAAACCTTAAAAAAATCAAGTGAAAGGACAAAATTCAAGCAAATGCTTGCCTCTGATGGTAGGCAGGGAGTGGGATACATATGCACAGGTAGATACAAGAGTATGTGAAACATTCCAGTTATTAAGTTGAGTAGTGAAGTCTATAGGTGCCTGCTTTGTGGCTAAAATATAATAGTATTATATATTATTCTAAATGAAACAGATATCACATAATTACAACTTTCTTCTTAAAAGTTACCACTGAGACTTGACTGCAAAGGTAGTGTGAAGATGAGTGTATTGGGAGTCTCTGCTTCTCATTCCCACCCCCAGGAACCTAAAGCCTAGATGACTAAAAAGAAAAAACATCAGATCAAGGGCATGGCTATGATTACCCAGGCTTGTTTTTCTGGCCCCTTCAAGCTAGAGGACTACCTGGGGCTCTTAGCCCTGGATAAACCATCCTGCCGGTAAAGCAAAGCAGATGAGAAAGATCTAGGCCACCCACACAGCAATCAAGAGCTCCTCTGGGTGGGCCAGGAAATTGCAATTGTCCCTGCCCTGTGGCAGCGCTAAGCCACCTGTGGAGTGGCAGTAGGGGCCAGGAGGAGTGGCAGTGTTCAGGGCTCAGCTGCCCAGCTGGTCCCTAGGGACCAGCAAGTAAGTGCCAGTGAGATATCAACACCAGAGCACTCCAGCTGAGGCAATTTAAAAGAGTGCATAATTGGACACAATAAGAGTTAAAATATAATTGCCTCATTAAAATGGGTTACTAAATCTCATTGTGTGTGAGTGTGAAAGAGACAGACAGACATGTGTGTTAAACTGCAAGAAAGAGAAGTTACATAAATGAATGTGAGCGGGTAAGATCTGAGAATGCCTGGCAGTGCCACCTAGATAGAAGAGACCCTGGTTCCTAATGGACAGCGTGTGGAAACCCCCGGTTTGTGGCTGCTCTTGTGCAATGACAGCTCAGAGTTGGGACCGACTAAATGTAACCAAGTTTCATCTTTTGCCAGCGGGTCTCCATTTTTAAAATCAAAGCTCCAGGTTAGGAATACTTTTCTATCCCTTTGCTGTCTCTAGTTCACCTTGGCATGGCTACCAGAGCAAGCTGTAAAATTGGGACTTTTCATGTCTAGTTGCCTTCATGGCAGATTCACAGCTGGATTTGAGGCTGTTGGCCTGAGTGACAGGAGCATGACTGCAGGGGTGAAATACTTCCAAGCAGCCACAGAAGTCTTTATCACCCTCTAAGAGAGCCCATACAAGTAACATCTTCTGCTCCTTCCCTGAAAGTTTGAACACAATCAGGCTTTGGTTAGATTTAGTAAATGCTCCCACCATTAACACACACAGAGAGAATGCTCTTCTTTGCTGACATGTGGTACATAAACTACAATGCTTCCTGCCACTGCCACCTCCACTCCATTCTGAAAATCATCAGTGCCCCCTGTAAGAACTCCTGAAGGGAGAAAAATGCCACCTACTTACCTCCTTTAAAATATTTTCAAGAAAAAATCAGTAATTTCTGACAATAACCTAGAACTCTCAGTATCCCAAGAGCCTCAAGTGGTCATGCTTCACTTTGTTCTCAATTTCCTAACATGAGTACAATCTGGCAATTAGCACAACTTAGTCCGGAAGGAGCAAAATTAATTTTTGTCTCAAAACCCTCACACATTAAAATGTCAAGACTAATGAGTTATTTTATTTTCTATTGTAGAAAGCAGATAAACGTTAACAATCTGGTGTCAGTAAGTGTCACTAACAAGACCCAAAATATGCAGAGTACTTATTGTAGGCATAGCTTAGGCAAGGAGATGAAGGAAGCAAATAGAGAAGGAAGCGGGTAGAGGGTTCCATACCCCAGCCCTAACCTGTACACAAAAAGCTGATCATACCCCATCACACTTTAAAACAAGAAACGTCAAGTCAACATGAGAGAGCTTAAATTCACCCTAACCAGCTTATGTGACTCATATCTGCTGGTAAGCGCCTGCCTTTAAATGCAGATTTTCACTTCTATGCACAGATTTGTTTCTATGCATGATTAAATACTCTGTTGATTCTTCAGATAAGTTCAGAAGTGCAAAAAAGTAGGAGGATAAGCTTTTTAATTACAAGCAATTCAGCCTGGCAAATAGAACTCTCAACCTGTCCAAGTCCTGGACTTCCAAACCTTGCCAAGATCCCCATCTGCTTCTTCTGTGGGAGCTTGGGGAGGGGGTGCTGATTCAAGTTCCCACAGAAAGAATTAGAAAATCTTGGACCAAATGCTTAGTTCTAACAAATAAAGAGCCTCAGTTCTAGATAAAAGTTACATTGTTAAGATATTCCACTGCTCTGGTTTTGGGGTTACGAGGGAATAGTATGGGATGGGGTAGGATGGGGAAATGACAGAACCAGATTTCAGCTCATCTTGATGAAATTTGGAGTTACAAAGGCTACTCTTGTTCCCCCAGGTTTTTTTGGGAATGGGCCAGGGGTGACTGGATGCCCAGAATGCTCTGAGTGGCTCTCCCTACTCCACCTCCACGCCCAGTTTCCTTGAGTGCCAGGATACTCCAGAAGCCTCTGAATGGAGGCCCCTGAAATGTTATGCAACAGAAATTGGCAACCCTTTCCTTTCAAGCTGCCAAGCGGGAGAAGTGTTGGTAGGTGGTGGAGGAACAGGGAAGGTGAATGCAATGTGTTAGCTGGGAGTCGCGACTCAACATGTAAGGTGTCCCCAACTGTGTAGCTACTGCTCAATTGACAGGCAGATGGAGGGCAGATGGGCAAGAAGGGTGGAGACAGAGGCAGTATTGGGGAGAGGGTCCAGAAGCCAGAAGTGGCTGGGTGGCAGCTGCTGAGTCTCAGCCAGGCTGGCACAGTTATCAGGAAGCCTGGAGTGCCACCCTCTGGTAAGTGAGCCAAGGGTTGGTTGCTAAATCCTGTAACAGAACCCTCCCTACAGGCACTTGGCATTTGAGCCTTAATGGTTTTGGCACTTGGCCTAATTGCTCAGAATATGTGCTCGGTTAGAGAGTAATTCCTTCATCACACTCAGTAAGTATCTGCACACAGCACAGAAGCTGTGATATTTTTATTCCAGTAATTCCTTTGCCGACCACCAAAATTCTATGAAACCTTCCTTGAGGCTAGTGGATATAAATCAAACTCAGAGTTTTACATTAACTTTAGACTCCAGATTATGAATAATTTTTAAAGCAGAATGTCTACCCAGTAAGAAAACTGCTCTATTTTGTTCAAGAAACCATCTAGAAGGAAAGTTGCAACATACAGTTAAAAAAAGGATTCACATTTTATCTTGAAATGCCGAAAGCTGGAAATCAATCTGACATACTTGCTTATTCTTGTTAATGTGATTAAGTACCATAACACATTTTGGGATTAAGGTCATTTCAGTGAGTGAAATAAGATTATTTCTAGTATATGAGATATCTAGATTTTTCAGAGATTAAAGTCATATGCTAGTATTCAAAAATCAATCAGAACCAATAGAATCCAAGTCACCCAATCCAGGGTTTGGGAGAGAAGGATAAGTGAACAATATGAATAAGGCCTCAATATGCTGTGAGGATTTGCTTAATTTACCATGGGATCAAGTAATTGGAACTGCCAGTAATTCAAGTATCAGTGATTGGCTTAATTGGTAAGTCTACAGTTTATTTTTATAAACTGTGGAATAGGAGACAGAAAGAGAGAGATATCAGAGGGCATGGCAGAAGGAAGTCTCTTAGCGATTCTTTTTTAAGGAACAATTTTGATTGCCTCATTTCCTTGCTAAAAACTTTAATAGCAAAAATGCAAATAACATACTTCTAAGTAACACATAGTTCAAAGAAGAAATCATAATAGATAGAATTTATATATCTAGAAATTGCCTAAAAACATATAAAGCAAAAACTGACAAAACGAAAAATACAGGAAAGTCCACAATCATAAAGTATTTAACAAGTATCTCTCAGTAGCTGATACACCATGCAGATTAAAAATCAGAAAGGCTATAGATGATTTAAACAAGATTAACAAAATTTATCCTTTTACCATATGCAGAGCACTGCACCCAATACTACAGAAAACATATTATTTCTAAATCTAAAAAGGACAATTTACTAAAACAAATGATATGTTGGACCATAAAGCAAGTATGAATAAATATAAAAAGGTTGATACACAGAATATATTTTCTGGTTATAGTGGAATTAAGCTTGAAATCAGTAATATAAAAAAATAGAAAATATTCATATGTTTGAAAGTATATTTCTAAGTAATCTGTGAGTCAAATAATAAATCACAATGGAAATTAGCAAATATTTCTGAAGTAAAAGGTAATGAAAATATGACATACAAAAGTTTATGGATATAGCTAAATCTGTGCTTAGATAGAAACACAGATGAACACATTAAATATATTTAAATGAATACATTACAACAGAAAAAGGTCCGAAAATCAATAATATAAGCTTCCATTTCAAGAAGAGAAAAAGAGGAGAAAATAAAATACCAAGAAAGTAAAAGGAAGGAAAAATACAGAGCAAAAATAAATGAAATAGAAAACAAATATACAATAAAAAAAAAAAATCAACCAAGTCAAAAATAGGTTCTTTGAAAGGATAAATAAAACCCATAATTCTTCCAAGACTACCCAAGAAAAAAAGAAAGAAAACACAAATTACCAATATTAGGTCTACAGACCTTAAAAAAGTAAAATGATAGTAAGGAGAACATTATGACAAAAATGTTTAGATGAAATGGACATATGCCTTGCAAAATAAAATTTACCAAAACTGACACAAGAAGAAATAGAACAACTAAAGAGTTTTACATCTATTTAGAAAATGGGATTTTTAATTAAAAACCTTCTCACAAAGGCATTTCCAGGTTTAGTTGGCTCTACTTGAAACGCTTCTAAATATTTAAGAAAGAAGTAACAACAATCTTACATTCTTCCAGATAACAGAAAGAGAGAATATGTCCCAATTTGTTTTATGAGGCCAGTATTATCATATTATCAAAACCTGACAAAGACCTTTAAAGAAAGGAAAATTACAGGGCAATCTTTCTCATGAACAAAGATGCAAAAATCCTAAATGAAGTGTTATCACATAAAATAAAAAGATATATAAAAAGGATAGTACATTATGACCACTGGGTTTATTCCAGAAATGCAAGGCTGATGTTTGAAATTCTCCATATTAAGTAAATAAAAGGGGGGAGGCACAGATATCAATTCTCCCCAAATTGATACGTAGAGTCAAAGTAACACCAACCATTTTCCCAACAGTTGTTGAAGAAATATAAGTGAATTCTCTATCATTTTTCTGTATCTATCTTTAAATAGAAACAGAAAAAAAACTGATCAAATTCAATACTTATTTGTTCTTTAAAATAATCACGACACACCAGGAACAGAAAGGAATTTTCTTAATTTGATGAAGCCTATCTACAAAACACCTATCTAACAAACAATTGAAAGCTTCCTCTCCTTCCACAAAATTTACAATTAATAAGTAAATTTAGCAAGGTCACTACTAAATATACAAAAACATACAAAACTAAATCCAGTGATTTATACAGAAAGGGAAAATAACACGATCAACTTAGGCTTATTTTGGGAATGCAAGAGTGATTTAAGGCCGGGAAAATTATAAATATCATTTATCACATTAACAAATAAAGGAGAAAAGCAAAGTGATCATCTCAGTAGATTCTGAAAGTGGTTTAATAAAATTCAACATCCATTCATAACTAATAACAGCATGTAAGAATACAAAATAACTTCCTCTCTGATAAAGATTATCTGCTGAAAACTTACAGCAAGTATAATTCTTTATGGTGAGATACTGAAAGCTGAATTAAGAAAAGTAACCATTATCATAGCTATTAGTTAACATTCTGCTGGAGGTTCTAGCCAGCATAAAAGAAAAGAAAAAGAAATAAAGGGTACATAGGCTTCAAAGAAAAAAACAAAACAAAACTCTTATTTTGTCTCAAATAGATCTATATAGAGAAAACGCAAAGAAAAATCACTGAAAATAATATTACGAAGGTGCCTGGATCTATTATAATCAACATATAAAATCAACTCCACATCTTTATTTTTTAATTGTACCTTATTTATGGGGTACAGTGTGATTTTTGATACATGTATCCATGTGTAATGATCTAACAGGGTAATCAGCATATACATCACCTCGAATGTTTATAATTTGTGTCAGACACATTCAAAATCTTCTCTTCTAGCTATTTGAAAATATATAATAGGCTGTTGTTAATTATAGTCACCCTACAGTGCTATAGAACACTAGAATTTTTCTACTATTTAGCTTTAATTTTGTATCCATTGAACAACCTCTGACTATCCCCACCATCTCCTTACATGTCCCTTCCTCTAGTATCAACTATTCTATTTTCTAATTCTATGAGATGAATGTTTTTATCTTCCATCTGAGAACATGCAGTATTTATATTTCTGTGCCTGGCTTATTTCACTAAATATACAATGTCCTCCAAGCTTATCCATGTTGGTGTAAATGAGATAATTTTGTTATGTTTTTAATGGCTAAATAGTATTCCACTGTGTATATATACCACATTTTCTTTACTCATCTGTTAAAGGACACAAGTTGATTCCATATCTTGGCTATTGTGAATAGTGCTGTAATAAACATGGGAGTAAAAATAAAATATCTCTTCAACATATTCATAATTTCCTTTAGATATACCCAGTAGTGAGATTGCTGGATCATATGGTAGTTCTATTTTTAGTTTTTAGAGGAATCTCTATACTGTTTTCCATAGTGGCTGGACTAATTTACAACAGCATATGCATTCCCATTTCTGTGCATTCTTGTTAGCATTTGTTATTTTTTTCTCTTTTTGATAGTAGCCAAAATGAGATAATATCTCATTGTGGTTTTGGTTTGCATTTCCCTGATGATTAGTGGTGCTGAGTTTTGTTTTTTTTTTTTTTTTTTTTTTTTTTTTTTCATATACCTGTTGGCCACTTGTGTCTGGTTTTGAGAGATGTCTATTTGGCTCTTTTGCCCTTTTTTAAAATTGGATTTTTGTTGTTGTTGCTCAGTTGTTTGAGGTCCTTGTATATTCTAAATATTAATCAGCTGTCAGATGAATAGTTTGCAAATATCTTCTGAAGGTTGTATCTTCACTCTATTGATTATTTCTTTTACTGTGCTGAATCTTTTTAGTTTGATATAATCTTATTTGTCCATTTTTGCTTTTGTTGCCTGTGCTTTTGAGGTTTTCTCCATAAAATCTTCACCCAGGCCAGGGTACTGAAGTGTTTCCCCTATGTTTTCTTCTAGTAGTTTCATACTTTCAGGTCTTATGTTTAAGTCTTTTATCCATTCGGGGTCTAGTTTCACTTTCTGCATATGAATATCAGTTTGCAACTGCTGCACATAGAAGTCAATTCCATTTCTACATATAGCAACAAAGAATTGTAAGTGTAACTTAAGAATAGATATCATTTACACTCTTAACAAGAACTGTAAGTTTCTTAGGAATAAACACCAAAGTTTTCTCAGATATACATTAAGAAAATTACAGTGTTTTTGAAGGACATTAAAACTACCCTAATAGGGAAATTTTGACATGCTGTGAGTTGGCTTAATCTTATAAAGATATCAATTCTCCCCAAATTGATACATAAGAGTTGAAGTAATCCCAACCATATTCCCAATAGCCGTTGAAGAAATATAAGTGGATTCTCTATTATAGTGACAAATTTACATTGCTATTTGTGGAATGGCAGAAAGCCAAGAATGGCTAAGGCACTCTAGATGAAGAAAAGAAAATGAAGCACTGTGCCATATATTGAGACTTACTATAAAGTTATAATAATGACATTCGTTGTTGGTGCAGGAATGAATAAACCTATAAAAAGAGTGCAGTAAAAATACATACATTTATTCACATATGAGAATTTGATATATGACAGAGATGGTACTAGCCTTCCCCCACCATTATCACACACAGAAAGAAGAAAGCAATACTAATTCTGCACCATCCCCAGAGACCTGAGGTTACAAAGAGCAACACCAGAGCTAATGATTTACCACTTGCAGAGAGTCTTTTGGTAAATCAAAGTAGTGTGTTTGCACGTTTTTGGGTTAAATGCAAATTCTGTTATGGTTTGTTATTATATAATCCATTATATTAACCTATTAATACTCAGCTCAGTGGGGAAATTATTTTCTTTTTTGTAAGATTTAGAATAAAGGCAGGGTACATTGAGATGTTCTTTCTGTTTTTGTTGTTTATTTTCTTTTTTAGCAGCACCTTTTTGGCTTTTTAATGCTTGGCTTGCTTATATGTTTGTTTGTAAAAGAATCTAATAGTTTTAAGAAAGGAAAATTCCTAGTCTGCAATTAAATATGTATGGCAACTATGTGGAATACTAATCAAATCTTTGGTGTCCTTTCTAAGACTTAGCTTCTAAGGTAAATTCATTTTTCTACCTCAGTTCAATCTTCATTATCATTTTACTTTCCACTGGAGGCCCAGCTAGCACAACAGTGGCCAGCTCTTGCCTGAATCCCAAAAATTAGACTTATGTAGATGATACCCCCAGAAAGACTCAGTGCAGTCTCAACACAGGAGACCCAACTTTTGATGCTTGCTTGCACTCTTGCTTCTTGTCATTTTGCTTTTAGTAGGCCAAAGCTAGTACTTCTCCAGTGGAATTTCAGATGTTGACATTGATGGAAACAAAGAACATATTTAAGTAAATTAATTTCCTGGTAGCAAAGGTATAAACTTTGAAATCCTAGACTGGCTCAGGCTTTCACTGTTAAATTCACGATAATGTAACACTTTGCCAAAAGATGCTATGTCCCCTCAAAGTAAGCAAATATAACATATGAATACTTTTGGCCCTATCAACAATTTCCCCAATTCAGCTAATTTTTGTAAGCTTAGTACCATTTATTTTTACTTATTAAATTGTCAGTGTTAAGAAAGTTTTATTTTTAACATTCACTAGTATTGAGGTTAGTTGGATTTGATAGACTAATATGCTGTTATTAATCTAATTATTAATACTACATTCATTTCTCAGCTAGTTTATAGAAATTTCATATTTGGACCTGCAAAAATACATAATTATATTATCTATCTTCCAAAGCACATTCTCTCAGAGATGAAGTAAGTATGCAATTTCAAGATGATAGGTAATTGTGCTTAATACAATTATAGTCCCAAAGTAACCACATGTAGTCCTATCTATTTATAATATTATCTAAACAGCATATTTAATAAATATGTATTCAATATTATTCAGTATTATTATATGACTCTGCATTTCACTTATATATTTATTTTAAAGTCCATAGTGTATAAAAAAACTGATAAATATTCCAAGACTGGACAATTTTATATCAGTACTATTGCCAGGTTCAAGGAAAATATCCCTCAATTTCTAGTTTTCAAAAGAGGCCATCAGATCACAAAACCACAATAAGATCACAATTAAGACATGAGAACTGGCCTGTTTTAATTCCATTATATTTGCAATTTACTTTGAGAAAAATTCATATAACATAAAATTTACCATTTTAAAAAGAGCACAATCCAGTGGCTTTTAGTATACTCAATGCTGTGCAACCATCATACTGTGTAATTCCAGGACATTTCTATCACTCCAAAAAGTACCTGTTAGCAGTCTCTTCCTGATCAGTTCCTCTCCCTATCCCCTGGAAACTGCTAATCTACTTTCATGTCTCTGTGGATTTGCCTATTCTGGAGATTTCATTAAAATGGAATCAAATTATATATAGCCTTTTGTGTTTGGCTTCTAATCAGAATAATGTTTTCAAGATTCATCCATGTTGAAGCATGTTTCAGTAGTCCATTCCTTTTTATAAATGAATAATATTTCATTATACAGATATATCACATTTTGTTTATCCATTCATTATCTGATGGACATTTCAGTTGTTTCTAATTTTCAGTTATTATAAATGCTGCTATGAATATTCATGTAAGTCTTGTGCAGACATAAATTTTCAATTATCTTGGGTAAAAGCCTAGGCATAGAAATGCTAGGTCATATCATAACTCTACTTAACTTTTTGAGGTACCGCTTGTTAAACTGTTTTCCACATCAGCTGTACCACTTTACATCCCCACCAGCAACGTATGGGACTTCCAAGTTCTCCACATCATACCAGCTTCTAAAATTACTAACATTATAGTCACCTTGGTATGTGCAAAGTAGAATCTCATTGTGATTCTGACTTGCATTCCCCTAATGACTAATGATGTTGATCATTTTTTCATGTTAGGGTTAGGGTTAGCTATCTGTGTATCTTCTTTGGTTAAATACCTATTCAAATACTTCGCACACTTTAAAATTTAGTTGTCTTTTGTTTTGTTTTTCAAGGAAGAACTTGATGTCCCAAAATTATTATTTTTTTTTGTAGAGATGGGGTCTTGCTATGTTTCCCAGGATACTCTTGAATTCCTGGCCTCAAGCAATCTTCTCACCTAGTGCTGGGATCACAGGCATGATCCACCGTGCCCAGCTCAGTTGTCTTTTTTTTTTTTTTTTTTGAGAAGGAGTCTCGCTCTGTCACCAGGCTGAAGTGCAGTGGCGCAATCTTGGCTCACTGAAACCTCCGCCTCCTGGGTTCAAGTGATTCTCCTGCCTCAGCCTCCCGAGTAGCTGGGACTACAGGTACCTGCCACCACACCTGGCTAATTTTTGTATTTTTAGTAGAGACGGGGTTTCACCATGTTGGACAGTATGGTCTCCATCTCTTGACCTCAAAATCTGCCCACCTTGGACTCCCAAAGTGCTGGGATTACAGGCATGAACCACCACGCCAGCCCTCGGCTGTCTTTTTATTGCTGAATTGTAAGAGTTATATTTTGGATACACAGCTGATCCTTGAGCAATATGGGTTTGAACTGTGTGGGTTCACTTACACATGGATTTTTTTTTTCAACCAAAGCAAACAAACAAAAAAAAAAAAACAGTACTCGTAAGGTGTGCAACCTGCATATATGGAGGAATGGCTTTTCATATACATGGATTCTACAGGGCCAGTTTTTAAGACTCGAGTATGTGCAGATTTTGGTATACAACCACATATACCAAGGGATGAATATATATTCTAGATACCAGATTCTTGTCAGATATAAAACTTGCAAATATTTTCTACCATTGGGTGAGTTGTCTTTTCACTTTCTTGATAGAGTCCTTTAATGCATATATTTTAAAATTTTAATAAAAACCAAATTATATTTTCTTTGCATGCTTGCACTTTTGGTGTCATATTTAAGAAACTGTCACCTAATATAAGGCCATCTACACTTTCTTCCGGAGATTTATAGTTTTAGCTCTTATATTCAGATCTTCCATCTATTTTTAGTTCATTTTTGCATATTTTTGTAGATTTCCAGTTGTCACAGCCCCATTTTCTGAAAAGACAATTCTTTCCCCCAATGAATGGTCTTGGAAGCCTTGTAAAAAAATCAATTGAGCATAGATATATATGTTTATTTCTGGACTCTTAAATTTTATTCCATTGAAATATATGTCTATTCTTATGCCACTACCCCACTGCTTTGATAACTGGAGCATTGTAATAAATTTTGATATTGGGAAGTTTCAAGCTGGGTTGGCCATAGTCCTCCACATATACAAATAAATTCCAGAATCAGCTTGTCCATTTCTTAAAAACAACAACAACAACAACAAAAAAAAACAAAACAAACAAACAAAAAAACCAGGCAGATGAAACTTTGATAGGAATTGCATTTAATCTGTAGATCAATTTGGGGGGGATATTGTCATGGTAATAAGTCCTCTGATCCATGAACACAGGATGTCTTTCTAGGCCATCTTTAATTTCTTACAACAGCATTTTGTAGCTTCCAATAGACAAGTATTTCACTTCGGTGGTTAAGTTTATTCCTAAGTATTTTATTCTGTTTGGTGTTACTGTAAATGAAATTTGCTTAATGTTCAGATTGTTCACTGCTACTGTATACAACAGATACTTCCACAGTGATCTTGTATCCTACACTGTTGCTAAGCTTATTAGTTCTAGTTTCAGGGCTTTTTAGAAAGATTATTTAGGATGTTATATACATTTTTTGATACTTTGTGTATATGTGTATATACATAAATACATATATATGTATATATATAACCATGTCATCTATAAATCAACATAGTTTTACTTCTTCCTTTTCAATCTAAGTGCCTTTTGTTTCTTTTTCTCATCTAATTGCTACGGCTATAATATCAAGTACAATGTGGAATAGAGCTGTTGAGTATCCATGTCTTGTTCATGATCTCAGGAAGAACGCTTTCAGTTTTTCACCATTAAGTATAATGTTAGCTGTGGGTTTATTCATAGATTCCTTTCATCAGTTTGAGGAAGTCCCCTTTTTCACTTATAAAAGGGTGTTTCTTTTTTTTAAGTCTCACTCTGTCACCTAGGTTGGAGTGTAGTGGCATAATCATAGCTCACTACAGATTCAACCTGGGAGGCATGAGTCACTGTGCCTAGCTGGTGCTGGATTTTTATCAAATGCCTTTTCTACAATCACTGAGGTGATCATGTATTTTGTTTTGTTTTTATTAATATGATGTAGTACATTAATTGCTTTTCATATATTCAGTTGACCTTACATTCCGGAGATAAATTCACTTGGTTGCAGCATATAATTTTTTAAAACATTGCTGGATTCTGTTTGCTAGTATTTTGTTGAGCAGTTTGCATAGATCTTCATTAGGGATACTGGTCTGTAGTCTTCTTGTGATGTCTTTCCTGTCTTTGTTGTACCAATAACAAATATTAGCCTTGTAGAATAAACACATTAGGGTGTGTTCCCTCCTCTTTTTGGGGAATAATTTGATTAGCGTTAATTCCTCTTTGAATGTCTAGTAGAATTCACTAGTGAATTCACCAGTAATGACATCTAGTAGAATTCACCTGTGAAACCACCAGTGTATTCCCCAGTGAAGCAATTCACTAGGCTTTGTTGTTGTTGGGAGTTTTTTGATTACTCACTCCATCTTGTTGCTATAGGTCTATCCAGATTTTATATTTCTTCTTGAGTTGATTTTGGTACTTTGTGTTTTTCATTTGTCCACTTTCACTTGTTTGCATATATTAATAGCATTCTGTTATCCTTATTTTGTAAGTTCAGTAATGTCCCCTCTTTCATACTTAGTAATTTGAGTCTTTTATATTATTATTGTTCAGTCAGCTAAAGATTAGTCAGTGTTTCTATCCTTTCAAAGAATTTACTTTTGGTTTTGTTAATCTTCTATATCATTTTTCTAGTCTCTATTTTGTCTCTGTTATAATCTTTATTATTTCCTTTTTCTTGCATTAGGTTTAGTTTGCTCTTCTTTTATGTTTCTTAAGGTTATTGATTAGGTTAATTTATTTCTTTCCCTTTAAGGTAGGCTTGATTTGGTTATATTTTTAAACTCTGATGTTTATCACAGAGCCTACTACCTAGTAGATACTTAAGAAATGCGTTTAATAAGATTAATGAAAAAAATAGCTATCATATACTGAGTTCTAATGTAGCCCAGATCTTATGCCAAGCAAATTTCTAAACTATTTTTTAAAATTGTAAAATATATGAACAAAAGTTTATGTAACATATATGAAAAATTTTAAAGAATATTTAACAGTACTAACAACCTAGCATAAGAATAAAACATTATCAGTAACTTCAACACATCCTGTGTTTCCGTCTCCATAATCTTAAATTGTAATAATCATTTCCTATATTTTCCTTACACCTTTACCACATGTATATCTATGTATATTTTTTATACTTTATTAAACAGTCTATAAAAGGGCATTATATTATTCTGATTTCTTTCTCAACATTATATACTTGAAAACCATTCATTTTCTCACTGCTGTACTCCATCCTATGGATATATCTAAAGACATTTAAGCTAACATTATTCTGGATAGAATAGGTTGAAGTCATAAATCCCTAAAGGAAGGACTAAAAAAAAAAAGTATCCAGGATCAAGCCCTAGAGTATGCCAACTTTTAGAAATCATATAGAGGCAAAAGAGCCAGGGAAGAAGGTCAAAAGGGGGTTGGGCTAATGAAATGGGAGCAAAATTAGCAGAAAGTGGTGCCATGGAAGACTGGAAAGGATAGAATTTCAAACAGAAATGTGTGGAATGACACTGAGAGTTCAACAAGTAGAGATACAGAAGAATCTGCTGGATCTGACAATATTCAGCACTGATGAAAAGATTATCAGGTTAGGTTTGGTGTAGTGGTGAGAGACTCAAACTATATTGGGATACTTTAAAGACAGAATGAGAAATGAGGAAGTAGGTGACAGCATGTCTAAACTACGAAAGGAAGCAGAGAAATGGAGGTGTTAGGATCTGGGAAGTAGAGAGTATTAAAAAATATTATGAACATTATGACATTATGTATGACATTAAGAATAATCCTAGAGAGAGGCCAGTTGTTGCTGAAGCAAAATGAAGGGATAACCCAGAGAGAGAAGGCTCTAATAAGAAGATGAGAGATGCCAGCCAGAGCATAAGGGAGGGAATATCCTGTTGCAGAAAGAGAAATAACATCTCAAGTGCCAAACGCGGAAGAAGAGGAGATGGGTGTGATGTTTGAGAATAGGAAAATGAGGAAGATTAATAGTTTCTATTCTTGGTGAATTATGAAGGATATTAAATGAGAATGTGGATGAAAAAAGTCCTTTAGAAACATGGAAAGTTAAGAGTAGACTTACAAACCAATATTGAATGTCTGTCTTAGTTCATTTAGACTGATATACCAAAATACCATAAACTGATAAAAACAACAGACATTTATTTCTCCCAGTTTTGGAGGCTGCAAAGCCCAAAATCAAATTACTAAAAGATTTGGTGTCTAGTGAGGGCCTGCTTCCTCATTGGCAGCTGTCTTCTCACTGTAACATGACATGGTAGAAGGGACAGGGATCTCTTGAGCCGCCTGAGTAAGGGTACTAATCCCATTCATGAGGGCTTTATCCTGACAACCTAATCACCTCTCAAAGGATCCACCTCCTAATACCATCACCTCAGGGGTGAGGATTTCAACATGAATTTGGGGGAAACATAAACATTCAAACTACAGCAGTGCCCATTTGAACACTGTAATCATGAATTCCGAGTAAAGTCAATCAGTCCATTTGTGTCATCTTTTTCCTCAGGTAACATCCACCTGCTCAAGTGAAGGCACAGAGAAAGAAATGGAAAAGTTCAACCACACAAGGGCTTTGGCATTCAAACACCCTTCCTCTCTGAAAGAAGGGCAGACATGCATATTCTAGGTGATACTTATGCCAAATGAAAATAATTCAAAATGCAAACTATGGAGTAATGGCAAATTTAGGTGTTATATTAATGGATTACTACTTACAATGTTTGATTTTGCCTTAGTTCTCAAGATTACACATACCACATTTCGCCTGTAAGTCTCACTGATTACCTCAGTTTCACCCTATGTTGTACTTCCTTTTCTATTAGTGTATTTTCTAAAAACACATCAATAGGATGTATATCTACAGGATAGCTGCAATAATTGCTGCTCTAGACATATTATAATATTTTATTTGAAACAAAGCCAGCTGAAAAGCACAATAAATTTTTCCCTATAAAACAAAGGAATTTACTCATGGCAAGGTATCAATCTTCTTTCACTGTAGAAATAAATTATATTAAAATTAAGTTCTTGATTTATACTTTATTTTCTGTCTTTTATATATAACACATACTAATCAAAGGGAAAAAAACTAAAAATACAGATTTATACCCAAATGGATAATGATTATATAATCATTCTTACTCCAAAAAGAATTGTATTAGGTATAAACAATTATAAACTTCAGATAAATAGGTCATATTCTATAAATACTAATTTGTTATATACAACATAATCTTCTACAAATATTAATGTTATTACTTTTCAAAATATTTCAAACTAGTTATTTTTTTCTTTGTGCTTCAGTTTTCTCATTTGAAATGTAGGGACTTGCCCCTTTTTATAGATTTACTAGAAATCAAGTTTTTTTGCTGATAAGAATGTCAAATCAGGCACACTGGGATTTACTCCTTTAAAAATACAGTCATTTTGAATCTTCCTAATAGGTAATGGTCTAAAGTCAGAGTCCAGTTACACCATGGAGATAAGACACACCGCCAACTGGCAACCCCTCCTCTGGCAGATTTTTCTCCAGTGTTTGAGTAGATCATTGTTTCTTGGTTTGAACACCAGATAAAATGTGTAGTTGGTTGGATTTAGGACCCATATTGTATGACAAATACCCATCTTTAAACACCAGCCTTAGACACAGCTCGGGCTGTCTACATGTTTAGAGTTCATTGGAAAGGCTGAGTTCCACCTTGAGTTCCATTGAGGGTTCCCACAGAGTGGAATCCACCCTGTTTAAATCACTTTTCTCTCTCCTTTTTTTCTCATTATTGCTGAGTGTATATTTAAAATTGTGTAAAAATGTATGCAGTCAAATATATATAGTATGCTAAAGTAGAACAGAAAGGAGATTCACTGCCATATACACCAGAAGCACAATTCACTGTTATTTTTCTCTCTTCTAACAACTCTTTAAGGGCAGCTATTTTGGGGACAGAGACATAGGCTAGGTTGAGAAAAGCTACTAAGTATACCTACTCATATTAGTAAGAAAGCAAATGAATCTTTAGGTAAGGAGACATTTATTAAGTCATATCCTTATACTAATTCTTAAATTTAGACCAATTTTTTATATATGCTGTTAATTTAGAACTACTAGTCTTGTAAAAAACATTCTTCAAACCTTTCATATTACTTTATGCTTCCTGAATACAGTGAAATCTGGAGAGCTGGAGAGATGGCTAGCAAAAAAAATAGAGCATCTTATTTAGAGTAGATACACAGCAATACTAGCTCAGGTCAACATGTTATTTACTTCCATGTTACTGAGATCAAAAAAAAAAATTATCGGGACTTACAATCTCATGATACAAAGAAAACTGTAACTACCAAATTTTAAAGTAAAAATTCAAAGAATAAAAAGTAACCTTCAGTGTTTTAGGGAGGTCATATTTTGCTAACACAATGAAATAAGATAATCAGGAAAGAAGCGTCTGCACTTGCTGTGGCGATCGATGAAGAATGTTCTCTGGATCTTTGTATTCATTGACTGGATTCATCACAGCTGCATACACTTCACCATAGGCTCTGCAGACTAATTCTGTAGATTGTTTTACGATCTGCTCTCTATTGATAAGCAAACAAAATGTAAACATATTTGAAAAAAATATTTTTACTAAGAATTATAAGACAGCTTGACATTTCAATCCATACATTTCAATCCATACATTTCACTTTCACTTAAATATCATACACAATTTAAGAATCACTATACGGGTACACGATTAATCCTGATTTGGGGATAAAACATAATTTTATATTTTTCATTTATTAAATCTTTCTCCATTACTATATAGGTTGCAGAGGGCATGGACTGTGTTTTGTTCCTAATATATAGTGAACTGCTATATATTTGTGCCTGATACACAGGACTGCTAAATAAGAAACAAAAACTGTGACCCAATGTCAATGTATTGATTTTGCAAAGGTGGTAATACATTAAAGAAAGATGCTTACAATTGTTCAAATTTATCAACACTTTTATCTCTCAGAAAACTTAAACTGCTCTTTCACCTATAGCTTTTATACTAACAACCACATCTCCTAGCTTTCTCTTCATCTCTATATCACCCCAAGCTAAAATGTGACGCTTGCAGTAAATCACAGCTTTCTCACAAATACACATTTCTACAAAAGCACACAAAAGAACAGAGTTTTGCAAATGTTTACAAAATTATCCAGCTAGAAAAAACAGTATTGGTTCATTAAAAGTGCAACAACTCTCTGCATAGTTCCATGACATTAACTTCCTGTCATCCCCAGCTATTTGTACTATTCATGTATCACCACGAGAAGATGGTACTAATGGTTCTCATGGTACTAGCCATGAGAACACCAGTACTAATTTTCTGATTTTTACAAAAACTAAAATATGTGGTTTTTTTTTTTTTTTTTTTTTTTTTTGAGACAGAGTCTCGCTCTGTCACCCAGGCTGGACTGCAGTGGCGCGATCTCGACTCACTGCAAGCTCCACCTCCCAGGTTCAGGCCATTCTCCTGCCTCAGCCTCCCGAGTAGCTGGGACTACAGGCGCCCGCCACCATGCCCCGCTGATTTTTTTGTATTTTTAGTAGAGACGGGGTTTCACCGTGTTAGCCAGGATGGTCTCGATCTCCTGACCTCGTGATCCGCCCGCCTCAGCCTCCCAAAGTGCTGGGATTACAGGCGTGAGCCATCGCGCCCGGCCATAAAAATGTGTTTTGAAAGCTTCGCTTCCAACCCTCCTTTTCTTGTAGTTTCCTACTTGTGTTAATGGCATAACAATGTCTTATCACCTCAGTTCAGGTTCTAAAATGACCTCTTGCCTGGAGTACACGCAAACTCCTATCTATTCTTCTCTCTTTCAGTATCTTCCATATTCAATCCATCTTACGCACTGTTCTTAGATTAATCTTTCTGAGGCATACTTTCTATCACATCTTTCTCTTACCTGGAGCCTTCAAAGAGCATCAATGGCCTCTTTTGGTTTCAGAGAAGCCAACATTCCTTCTCCTACCATTCAAAATCATCTAACACTTTCCCTAACCCTACTCTAATTCCAGTGCTACCCCTGACTGTTCTCCCGGCTCTAGTCTTGCTGATCTCAGTTCCTTTGCTCCTACTTCATTTTCCTAGAATGCTTCTTTCACCACTTTTAAATGCTCTTAACGTTCAGCAAAAATGTTCTCTCTTATCCATGAAGTCTTATCTGATCTTTAGACCTAGAAATAATTACTTCCTTTGTGGAATGTCCATGGTACTTTTCTGTTCCTTTCATATAGCTTTTACCACTCCTAACTTACAATAAAGCTTCTACATTTTCTTGATGTTCAGATCCCAACAGTTTTGTATTAGGAAGGGGTTAGCTCTGCATCAAATGGATATGACTGACATATAACCCAATTTCCAAAATGTCCTTTAAAAATTATTATATTACAGAAATACATGTTGTTCATGTCTTACCTATCGTGCAAAATTTCAAGTAACTTGACACTGTTTATGTTCATATGTCCCTTAAAATCCAGTATATTTTGAATATGATGGATGCTCAATAAATACATGTTCACTGAACACTTGATGGAGAAAAATAACTTTTTCCTTATTTACAGAGTCCTATTCTGGGCTCTTGAGCCACCACTGTTTTCCATAAATGCTGAATCAGTGGCTATTTCAGGGCAAACTGTTTCTTCACATAGTCAAGAGTACGTGATTGTGACTAGCCAGACTAACGTAATAGTTATAGCGTAATAGTAATATTGTGTTAAGTTGTAACACAAGTCAGTATCATGAAGCCACCATCAACAGAACATATTCTTTGTTTTTCTAGGAATTATGTTCTTTTTTGGTAATAATGGATAGAATAATATATTTTTAAGATTATCTGTGGAAATATATGCATCTGTGGTCTAGAAAAGAATATAGTTGGATGGAATAAGAAGTCCACCTATGATCTTGGAACATCCGTACACTGTTCTAATGGGGTCCAAACTCTTGATGAGTTGAAGTAACTTGACATTTTCCAAAAATTGCTAAAGCTTCCAAAATGACAGTGAGTAGTAGAAAGATATGCTGAGTAAAGTTTCTGAGCAGAGTAGAGTGGTGCTACTGGTTGTACTACCTTTTTGCTGAAAGGAAAGGGATGATGGTAGAAACTGGTTTAGAAAACAACTTAACTAAATGAGGCTTGGAAATTTTTTTTTTTTTTTTTTTTTTTTGAGATAGTCTCACTTTGTCACCCAGGCTGGAGTGCAGTGGCATGATCTTGGCTCATTACAACCTCTGCCTCCTTGGTTCAAGTGATTCTCCTGCCTCAGCCTCCCAAGCAGCTGGGATTACAGGCATGCACCACCATGCCTGCCTAATTTTTGTATTTTTAGTACAGACGGGGTTTCACCATGTTGACCAGGCTGGTCTTGAAATCCTGACCTCAGGTGACCCGCCCACTTTGGCCTCCCAAAGTGCTGGGATTACAGGCATGAGCCACCGTGCCTGGCCTGGAGATATTTTTTGATCTATTGATTGGTGATCTTACCTGTAATTAAATTTGCTTGACAATGAATGTAACAAAATAATGCAAAAATTATTTTTCATGAAAACATACTAGAAACTACTATTTTAAAACTTTATTAGATATAACACACATTTGATACCCACTTTTGCAACAAATCAGATACTGGATTTTAGAAATAGTGTTTTTAGTTCTTTTCTAAGTGCAATAACATAGACTTCTGAGAAGTGTATAAAGCATTCATTACCCATGCCTCATACTCAAGTCTATACTCAATCTCAATACAGCATATAATTGATCGTACATAAGGAGTACACAAAATAAGGCTATTTCTTCTCATAAAAAGTAAAAAATGTACAATTATAAATATTGAATATGATTTTTAAAAGTTCAGAGTAACTTGTAAACGTAGTATTGTTGAAACTTCTGAAGCAGTGAAGTTTAAATTTCATTTTCAAGTAACAGTGATAAAAAATTTAAAATTTACTGAAATTTAGTTATAACTTGACACATTTATTTCTAAGCTATATAAAGGAGCTCACAAATGTCTGAAACTAACAATACAGCTGAAAATCCATTAAGTCTGCAATAGATAAAAATAAAATAAAGCAGTACTGCATAAACATAGATAATTAAATAAAATCAAGCCAGTTAAAACTAAACAAGAGTTTATAATTTATTTTAAATTTTGGTGTTAGATGGTATAGTACGTCTTCAATCTGCTCCTCACTTTAAAAAGCCACTGAGATAGGGAAGGGGTTAAAAAAAGAACATGCTTATGGTGGAGAAGATGAAGAAAGCAAAGCTGGTGGATAAAAAGAAATCTTCATGTATTACATGAAGGAAGGAGGAAGGAAAAAAAGCAAAGAATAAGGAACTGCTTCTCCTGGCCTGCTAACTGCCTGCTAAAGCCAACAGGATAGAAATAAAATGAAAAGGGAGATTCTCTAAAGTTGAGTCTGAGTCAAACTCAAACTATAAAGACCAAGAACTCTGGATGACAGTGTGATTCTACATTTCTGAACAAATATGAGCTCATTTATCACCACCAAAGCGACAGGTTCCTACACTCACTTTTATTAAGTATTTTCTAATCAGTTCTATAGGGTACAGTAGAGATAAAATGGTATAGTGGAGGAAATTACTGTTAGAAGACTTACATTCTAGTTGAAGCTCTGCCACTTACTATTGTTGCCTTGAACAAGTAATTTAACCTCTACTAGTTAAATTACTAGACGAATTAGTTAATCTTTATAAGGTACTTTGAGCTTTTGAGCGATATTATTCCATTGAGAGTTAAGAGTATTTTAATGAGTTATTGTTTAAAAAAACTACCTACATGAATAAATACATCACATATGCATACACATACATTATTTTAGGGAACTAAGTTTCCCAAAATATGATTTATTAAAGCATATCAATTATTTGTATATAAATGAATGTTTCTATAGTACTAAAACCATTTTATCCTCTTGCCAGTATACTATACTTTTTATTTACAGTAATAATTACTATGTAAATTCATCCTTTATCTTAAAAAGTATATTAAGTATCTGTCTATCAATCAACTGATCAAATGATTTTTAAAAGTTCAGAGTAACTATCTATATTGTCTGCCAGCCTGCCTGGTCTTAGCCCAAATTATTCATTAAATACTAATATCACATATGAAATACAGAGTCTCAAACAATAATGAATCATTATAGTGACAAATAATCAACGTTCAAAATGGAGAAGTTTCAAAGATTCTATGACTAAATCCAAAATGACCAACAAATCATCTCAGTTCAGTCACATGCTTCTGCAAGTTGGGAATGTCCTTATCAACTAAACACCCTATGTACAGGCAGTGAAAGCAGTGAATTTTTGTTGTTGTTGTCAGCAGTGCATGCTGAACACTGGTTCTAGCATGGGCATCCACTTGATTTTACTTACTTACTATTTTGATCAATCACAGCCTAGCCCATAGCTGATGGGGAGTACCTTCAGGACTGTTTGTGTCCTCTTGCTTTTCACAACACCAAAAGATATGCAAAAAGACCAGTTGAAAGGGGAAAGTAACTTCTTAAAATTTTTGTACTTTAAGTTCTAGGGTACAGGTGCATAACGTGCAGGTTTGTTACATAGGTATACATGTGCCATGTTGGTTTGCTGCACCCCTTTACTTGTCATTTACATTAGGTATTTCTCCTAATGCTATCCCTCCCCCACCACCACCCCCATCCCACGACAGGGCCTGGGGTGTGATGTTTCCTGCCCTTTGTCCAAGTGCTCTCCATGTTCAATTCCCGCCTATGAGTGAGAACATGCAGTGTTTGGTTCTCTGTCCTTGCGATAGTTTGCTCAGAATGACAGTTTTCAGCTGCATCCATATCCCTACAAAGGACATGAACTCATCCTTTTTTATGGCTGCATAGTATTCCATGGTATATATTGCCACATTTTCTTAATCCAGTCTATCATTGATGGACATTTGGGTTGGTTCCAAGTCTTTGCTATTGTGAATAGTGTTGCAATAAACATACATGTGCATGTGTCTTTATAGTAGCATGATTTATAATCCTTTGGGTATATACCCAGTAATGGGATTGCTGGGTCAAATGGTATTTCTAGTTCTAGATCCTTGAGGAATCGCCACACTGTCTTCCACAATGGATGAACTAGTTTACACTCCCACCAACAGCGTAAAAGCGTTCCTATTACTCCACATCCTCTCCAGTAAAATCCAATTTTAATGATTGCCATTCTGACTGGTGTGAGATGGTATCTCATTGTGGTTTTGATTTGCATTTCTCTGACGACCAGTGATGACAAACATTTTTTCATGTGTCTGTTGACTGCATAAATGTCTTCTTTTGAGAAGTCTCTGTTCATATCCTTTGCCCACTTTTTGATGGGGTTGTTTATTTCTTGTAAATTTGTTTAAGCTCTTTGTAGATTCTGGATATTAGCCCTTTGTCAGATGGGTAGATTGCAAAAATTTTTTTACCATTCTGTAGGTTGCCTGTTCACTCTGATGGTACTTTCTTTTGCTGTGCAGCAGCTCTTTAGTTTAATTAGATCCCATTTTCCTATTTTGGCTTTTGTTGCCATTGTTTTCATCATGAAGTCCTTGTCCACGCCTATGTCCTGAATGGTACTGCCTAGGTTTTCTTCTAGGGTTTTTAGTCTAACATTTACGTCTTTAATCTATCTTGAATTAATTTTTGTATAAGGTATAAGGAAGGGACCCAGTTTCAGCTTTCTACATTTGGCTAGCCAGTTTTCCCAGTACCATTTATTAAACAGGGAATCCTTACTCCAGTTCTTGTTTTTTTCAGGTCTGTCAAAGATCAGATGGTTGTAGATGTGTGGTGTTATTTCTGAGGCCTCTGTTCTGTTCCATTGGTTTAGATACCTGTTTTGACACCAGTACCGTACTGTTTTGGTTACTGTAGCCTTGTAGTCTAGTTTGAAGTCAGGTAGTGTGATGCTTCTAGCTTCGTTCTTTTGGCTTAGGATTGTCTTGGCAATGCGGGCTCTTTTTTGGTTCCATATAAACTTTAAAGTAGTTTTATTCCAATTCTGTGAAGCAAGTCATTGGTACCTTGATGGGGATGGCATTGAATCTATAAATTACCATGGGCAGTATGGCCATTTTCATGATATTGATTCTTCCTATCCATGAACATGAAATGTTCTTCCATTTATGTCCTCTTTTATTTCGTTGAGCAGTGGTTTGTAGTTCTCCTTGAAGAGGTCCTTCACATCCCTTGTAAGTTGGATTCCTAGGTTATTTCATTCTCTTTGTAGCAATTGTGAATGGGAGTTTGCTCACGATTTGGCTGTTTGTCTGTTATTGGTGTATAGGAATGCTTGTGATTTTGCACACTGATTTTGTATCCTGAGAATTTGCTGAAGTTGCTTGTCAGCTTAAGGAGATTTTGGGCTGAGACAACGGGGTTTTCTAAATATACAATCACATCACCTGCAAACAGGGACAATTTGACTTCCTCTTTTCCTAACTGAATACCCTTTATTTCTTTCTCTTGCCTGATTGCCCTGGCCAGAACTTCCAACACTATGTTGAATAGAAGTGGTGAGAGAGGGCATCTCTGTCTTGTGCCAGTTTTCAAAGGGAATACTTCCAGTTTTTGCCCATTCAGTATGATATTGGCTGTGGGTCTGTCATAAATAGCTCTTATTATTTTGAGATATGTTCCATCAAAACCTAGTTTATCAACAGTTTTTAGCATGAAGTGCTGTGGAATTTTGTCAAAGGCCATTTCTGCATCTATTGAGATAATCATGTGGTTTTTGTCATTGGTTCTGTTTATGTGATGGATTATGTTTATTGATATGCGTATGTTGAACCAGCCTTGCATCCCAGGGACGAAGCCAACTTGATCGTGATGGATAAGCTTTTTGATGTGCTGATGGATTTGGTTTGCCAGTATTTTATTGAGGACTTTTGCATCGATGTTCATCAGGGATATTGGTCTAAAATTCTCTTTTTTTGTTGTGTCTCTGCCAGGCTTTGGTATCACGATGATGCTGGCCTCATAAAATGAGTTAGGGAGGATTCCCTCTCTTTCTATTGATTGGAATAGTTTCAGAAGGGATGGTACCAGCTCCTCTTTTTACCTCTGGTAGAATTCGGCTGTGAATTCGTCTGGTCCTGAACTTTTTTTTGGTGGGTAGGCTACTAATTCTGACTCGATTTCAGAGCCTGTTATTGGTCTATTCAGAGATTCAACTTCTTCCTGGTTTAGTCTTAGGAGGGTGTATGTGTCCAGGAATTTATCCATTTCTTCTAGGTTTTCTAGATTATTTGCATAGAGGTGTTTGTAGTATTCTCTGATGGTAGTTTGTGTTTCTGTGGGATCAGTGATGATATCCCCTTTATCTTTTTTTTTATTGTGTCTATTTGATTCTTCTCTCTTCTCTTAATTGTCTTGCTAGCAGTCTATCAATTTTGTTGGTCTTTTCAAAACAACAGCTCCTGGATTCATTGATTTTTTGAAGGGTTTTTTGTGTGTCTATCTCCTTCAGTTCTGCTCTTAGTTATTTCTTGCCTTCTGCTAGCTTTTGAATTTGTTTGCTCTTGCTTTTCTAGTTCTTTGAATTGTGATGTTAGGGTGTCAGTTTTAGATCTTTCCTGCTTTCTCTTGTGGGCATTTAGTGCTATAAATTTCCCTCTATACACTGCTTTAAATGTGTCCCATTGATTCTGGCACATTATGTCTTTGTTCTCATTGGTTTCAAAGAACATCTTTATTTCTGCCTTCATTTAATTATTTACCCTGTAGTCATTCAGGAGCGGGTTCTTCAGTTTCCGTGTAGTTGAGCAGTTTTGAGTGAGTTTCTTAATCCTGAGTTCTAATTTGATTGCATTGTGGTCTGAGAGACAGTTTGTGGTGATTTCTGTTCTTTTATATTTGCTGAGGAGTGCTTTACTTCCAACTATGTGATCAGTTTTGGAATAAGTGTGATGTGGTGCTGAGAAGAATGTATATTCTGTTGATTTGGGGTGGAGAGTTCTGTAGATGTCTATTAGGTCTGCTTGGTGCAGAGCTGAGTTCAAGTCCTGGATATCCTTGTTAACCTTCTGCCTCGTTGATCTGTCTAATATTGACAGTGGGGTGTTAAAATCTCCCATTATTATTGTGTGGGTGTCTAAGTCTCTTTGTAGGTCTCTAAGGACTTGCTTTATGAATCTGGGTGCTGCTGTATTGTGTGCATACATATTTAGGATAGTTAGCTCTTCTTGTTGAATTGATCCCTTTATCATTATGTAATGGCCTTCTTTGTCTCGTTTGATCTTTGTTGGTTTAAAGTCTGTTTTATCAGAGACTAGGACTGCAACCCCTGCTTTTTTTTCCTTCTATTTGCTTGGTAGATCTTCCTCCATCCCTCTATTTTGAGCCTATGTGTGTCTCTGCATGTGAGATGGGTCTTCTGAATACAGCACACTGATGGGTCTTGACTCTTTATCCAATTTGCCAGTCCATGTCTTTTAATTGAGACATTTAGCCCATTTACATTTAAGGTTAATATTGTTATGTGTGAATCTGATCCTGTCATTATGATGTTAGCTGGTTATTTTGCCTGTTAGTTGATGCAGTTTCTTTCTAGCATCGATGGTCTTGACAATGTGGCATGTTTTTGCAGTGGCTGGTACCAGTTGTTCCTTTCCATGTTTAGTGCTTCCTTCAGGAGCTCTTGTAAGGGAGGCCTGGTGGTAGCAAAATCTCTCAGCATTTGCTTGTCTGTAAAGGATTTTATTTCTCCTTCACTTATGAAGCTTAGTTTGGCTGCATATGAAATTCTGGGTTGAAATTTCTTTAAGAATGTTGAATATTGGCCCCCCACTCTCTTCTGGCTTGTAGAGTTTCTGCTGAGAGATCTGCTGTTAGTCTGATGGGCTTCCCTTTGTGGGTACTCTGACCTTTCTCTCTGGCTGTCCTTAACATTTTTTCCTTCATTTCAACCTTGGTGAATCTGGCAATTATGTCTTGAAGTTGCTCTTCTTGAGGAGTATCTTTGTGGCATTCTCTGTATTTCCTGAGTTTGAATGTTGGCCTGCCTTGCTAGGTTGGGGAAGTTCTCCTGGATAATATCCTGAAGAGTGTTTTCCAACTTGGTTCCATTCTCCCCATCACTTTCAGGTAGAACAATCAAACAGATTTAGTCTTTTTACATAATCCCATATTTCTTGGAGGCTTTGTTTGTTTCTTTTTACTCTTTTTTCTCTAAACTTCTCTTCTTGCTTTATTTCATTAATTTGATCTTCAATCACTGACACTCTTTCTTCCAGTCGATCAAATTAGCTATTGAAGCGTGTGCATGCATCACATAGTTCTCATGCCATGTTTTTCAGCTCCATCAGGTCATTTAAGGTCTTCTCTACAGTGTGTATTCTAGTTAGCCATTCATCTAATCTTTCTTCAAGGTTTTTAGCTTCCTCGTGATGGGTCAAACATCCTCCTTTAGCTCAGAGGAGTTTGTTATCACCGACCTTCTGTAGCCCACTTCTGTCAGCTCGTCAAAGTCATTCTCCATCCAGCTTTGTTCCGTTGCTAGTGAGGAGCTGCGATCCTTTAGAGGAGAAGGGGCTCTCTCGTTTTTAGAATTTTCAGCTTTTCTGCTCTGGTTTCTCCCCATCTTTGTGGTTTTATCTACCTTTGGTCTTTGATGCTGGTGACCTACAGATGGGGTTTTGGTGTGGATGTCCTTTTTGTTGATGTTGATGCTATTCCTTTCTGTTTGTTAGTTTTCCTTCTAACAGTCAGGTCCCTCAGCTGCAGGTTTGTCGGAGTTTGCTGGAGATCCACTCCAGACAAGCGGAGGGTGCATAACAGCAAATATTGCTGCCTGATCCTTCCTCTGGAAGCTTCATCCCAGAGGGGCACCCACCTGTATGAGGTGTCAGTCAGCCCCTACTAGGGTGTCTCCCAATTAGGCTACACGGGAGTCAGGGACCCACTTGAGGCGGCAGTCTGTCTGTTCGCTGAGCTCAACACAGTGCTGGGAGAACCACTGCTCTCTTCAGAGCTGTCAGACAGGGACGTTTAAGTCTGCAGAAGTTTCTGCTGCCTTTTATTCAGCTATGCCCTGCCTGCAGAGGTGGATACTACAGAGGCAGCCTGCCTTGCTGAGCTCTGGTGGGCTCTGCCCAGTTAGAGCTACCCAGGCCACCTTGTTTACCTACTCAAGGCTCAGCAATGGCAGACGCCCCTCGCCCTGCCAGGCTGCTGCCTGGCAGGTCGATCTCAGACTACTGCGCTAGCAGTAAGCAAGGCTCCATGGGCTTGGGATCTGCCTAGCCAGGTGAGGGATATAATCTCCTGGTGTGCCATTTGCTGAGACTGTTGGAAAAGCACAGTATTTGGGCGGCACTGTCCCATTTATCCAGCTGCCATCTGTCAGCCTTCGCTTGGCTAGGAAAGGGAAATCCCCCGACCCTTTGTGCTTCCTGGGTGAGGCAATGCCCCACCCTGCGTCTGCTCACCCTCCATGGGCTGCACCCACTGTCCAACCAGTCCCAATGAGAGGAACCAGGTACGTTGGTTGGAAATGCAGAAATCACCCGTTTTCTGCATCGATCATGTTGGGAGCTGCAGACCGGAGTTGTTTCTATTCGGCCATCTTGGAATGGTGTAACTTTTTATTTGAATATAAGCTATGATCATCTAAACAGGTAGACCATTAACTTTCCTGTCTCTTTGCTACCACGAAATCCTCAGAGTATATTAATTTATTAAGTGGTGCCCTATGGGCCTTTGGACGGTTTAATGATCTTCCCAGTCCAAGTATAACTTTTAAAAAATTAAAAAGATGATTCTCATACAAATTAATGATGGGTCAAAAATTTAATAACTCATTGATGAGGAAACTACTAAGAAGATAAAGCTGGTTCAAAGCACATTTTGAGAAACTGGTCATTTACAGGTATTTGAAAAGGACAATTAGAACAAAACAGGTTAGGTACAAATGTGCTACAGAGCAAGAAAAACCATAGCTTTGGGGCTATTTCTTCTACCACACAGAATCTATAAATTAACATGTCCACAGAGTTTGGAACCTTTAATCAATAGTAAACAGAGAATCAAACAAAGGCCCATTCCCTAAATAAATAATTATTGATGAGCCTGTTAAAAACAATGCTTCATTATGACCCTGCAATGACATGCTGTTCTCTCAGAACTTATTTGCCTAATTGCAAGTTTTGAAAGGTCTTTCTTAACATCTCTTACACTTAGAAAGTAGCTGCTATACCAGCATATCATATAGCAAATATAATAATCAGGTAGTTAATTTACTGTTAGGAAAAAAACATATCGAGAGATCAGCTTGTTATATAATTTTAAAGAAGGCAATGTTTTTTCAGCTACTAATATATCAGAATACTATACATTGGGAAATTCAATTTGTCCAGTTACAAATGTCACAGTGTCATAAAAATCTGATATTATAAATTTTAAAGTCATGATAAAGACTGATCTATAACTAAATGGAGATATTATTCTCATTTTAAAATATGTGCAAAGAAATTCACTGTATTTTAAATAATTATTTAAAACTGAACTGAGATAAGAAATGAACTGCTTACTTCCAAAAATCAGTGAGCTTCTCATTAATCTGTACTTTAGGATTCTGGTTGCCATAACAACATTATACAACTTTCTCATTACCATAAACCCAGCATTTCCAAAAATAGATTATTTCAACATCAGGTTCTGTGATCACTAAAGTTAAGTTTTATTTTAGCACCACAGTTAAGAGTGCAATCAAATGTGCCACAGGAGAAAAAAAGGCGTTAAGCCTAAAAGCCCAAGTAGAAAAGATGACAATATCCTTATGAATAACAGATTAGTTAAAATTCTGATTTTTCTTTATCACCATATAAACATAAGAAATGTCACAATGGGTCAAGACAATTTTTCATCCCAGGTCAGCTTAAGTATATTTTTCATGAGGCCAAGCTACGTATTTCATGTGTCATCTATCATCACATATGCCAGACATCTATGAGAATCTTTCAAAAATAATAAAATAACCTCAACACAGAAAGAGCTAATAAAATGTAGTATAGTCTAGTGTTGAAGAGAATAGGGTCTAGAATCAGAAATACTGGATTCAAATCATGGCTCTACTTCTTACTAATTTTTTGACCTTGATTCAATTACCTAATCTTTCTAAACAATATCTTCTTTTAAATTCATCGAAAGAATTGAACTAAGCAATCTATTATTAAAGGATCACTCTGAGTGTTCAGTTTAGGCTGTAGGGCTTGCGTGGATGGTGGTGGAGAGGGCAAGTGTAAAAATGGAAGAGTTCAGAGGTTAATGTGATAAACCAGGCACAGATGATGCCACCTTGGGCTGGAGGGCTAATTGTGAAGATGTTCAAAAGTATGGGTCCTCTCTCATACACTTTTTCTTAGATAAATATTTAATGAAATAATTCTATGAGAAGTTTGATTAATGTTGGAGTTATTTACAGATTAACCTGTTACACTAGTGAATTTTCCAGTCTCTGAACAGAGTATGCCTATTTAGTCAGACCTTTTAGAATTTTCAATAAATTTTTATAAGTTTCATTATGTAATTTTCCATAAATATTATCAAATTTATTCCTAGGAAACAATCCTGTGACTTTTACAATAAAGTCTTTTACTTTTCATTGTTATAATTAGATATTGCTGGTATACAGAAAAGGTACTAATTTTTGTATGTTAATTTTGAATCTGGCCAAGTAATAACTCTATTTTAGTTCTATTAGTTTATTAATTGTTTGCCTTTTCTGTTTTTGGTACAGACATTTAAAATTAATACGTTTTATTAATTCTTTTCAATATTTATGACTCAATTCATTACAATGGCTAGAAGCTCCCAGGTAAACAGATGTGACAGTACGTATGCATATCTTGTTTTGAACTTTAATGAAAAGGTTTCTAATGTTCCATCATTAACTATTATGTTTGCTGTAGATTTTCAATATTCCAACATAGTGTAATGGTACTCTTCTCTAACTGGTTTATGTAGTTAATTCAAGTCAGATTTTTCTTTGTATCCTTTGGCTATGGTGTTTCCTCTCTTGATGCAATGGCATGTTTGATTTTTTAAAATGATTTTTTATATCTTGCAGGCTTTTTATCTAAGACCTACTTAAGCATGACTTTTATCACTGTAAAACATTCCCCTTTGACTTTTTAGTGACTTACACCCTGAATTCAATTTCACCTGTTAATATTGCAACTCCTTCTTTCTTTGTATGCCACTTTGTTGCAAATGGTCTCTTGTAAAGGGCATATAGGTAAACTGGGTGTTTTTTTTTTTTTTTTTTTAATCTAAACTGACACTCTCGTATGTTAAAATAGGGTAACTTAAGTTATCCACATTCATTGTAAAAACTGATTTAGCTTGCAATGTATAAAGAAAAACTTGCTATGACTTTTCTAGTTCTTGCTATGAACTTTCCAGAACTAGAAATATCTAGTTTGAGTTCTTAAGTTCATCTGCTTAGGATTTCTGATTTCCTTTTTTGCTCATTCTTACATTAATTTCATGAATGCTTCATCCGTACCTAAAAACAATGTATATTTCCTATAGTTTGTGTGTAATATTTTAAATATTTCTTTCTTTTTTTTTTTTTTTTTTTGTGTGGGAGTCTCGCTCTGTCGCCCAGGCTGGAGTGCAGTGGCACAATCTTGGCTCACTGCAAGCTCCGCTCCACCTCCTGGGTTCACGCCATTCTCCTGCCTCAGCCTCCCAAGTAGCTGGGACTACAGGCACACGTCGCCATGCCCGGCTAATTTTTTGTATTTTTAGTAGAGATGGGGTTTCACCATGTTAGCCAGGATGGTCTCAAATTCCTGACCTCGTGATCCACCCGCCTTGGCCTTCCAAAGTGCTGGGATTACAGACATGAGCCACCGTGCCCAGCCAGTATTTTAAATAGTATTTCTATTAGGTAAAGATTGGTAGTACTGTTCAACTATGAAGCATCATGTTAATGTCCTATTTTTTTGTATCAATTACTGAGAGGAGTTATGTTGAAATATCTAACAATATTTCTTGATATAGCTATTCCTCATCAATTCTGTGAGCTTATATTTCATGTTATTTGCAGCTCTGCTATTAAATGCACATATATACTATTATATTTTCTTCATGTATTAATCCTATTATATTATAAAATGTCACACTTTATCTCTGGTATTATTATCTGTCTGTAGTCTAATTTTTCTGAGAGTAATATAGCTATTCCAGCTTTATGATTAGTGCTTGCATGGTATATCTTTTGCCATCTTTTTAAACTATCTCTGCCTTTATATTTAAAATGAATTTTTTTTATAGAGAGCAGATAGTTGTATCATGCTTTTTCATCCAATCTAACAATTTTGCCTTTTAGTTCGACTGCATAGTACTTTTACATTTATTACAGTTACTTATTAGGCTGTAATTAAGTCTATCTTCCTGCTACTTGTTTCATACTTGTCTCATTTGTTCTTTTACCCTCCTTTTGCACCTTCTTTTGATAAAATTACTTTTTAAAAATTCTATTTGATCTTATCTATTGGTATGTTAAATACCTTTGTTTGTTTTAATGGTTGTGGGAAGGTTTACAATCTACCTCCAATCAATATTATATATTCCATGGATAACTTAACATCCTTACAATATTACAACACCAAACTTCCACTTCCCTCCCACTGCATCTTTTGCACTTTTGTTGTCATATGTTTTATTACTATGTGTTAAAAATTCTACCATTAGGAGCAAGATGAGCAAATAGAAGCCTCCAGTGATTGTCCCCCAAGCAGGAACGCCAAATTGAACAACAATCCACACAAAAAAATCACCTTCCTAAGAACCAAAAATCAGGTAAGCAATCATAGTACTTTGTTTTAACATCATATTAAGGAAAGAGGCACTAAACAGGATAAGAAAGATAGTCTTGAATTGCTACACTGTCCTTCCCCTAATCCCTGGCACTGGCAGCATGGCGTGGAGAGATAATTTACGCACTTGTGGAAGGGAAAAAAAAGAGTGATTGTGGGACTTAGCAATGGAATTTAGTGCTGCCCAGTCACAGCAGAAAGCAACACCAGGCAGAACTCAGCCAGCATCCACAGAGGGAGCCATGCTAAAGAATGTGCCCTGCTAAAGAATGCATCAGAGTCTCTTAGTTGCAGAATTAATCAAAAAGAAGAAAGAACTACTGAGATTAAAGACAGGATATTTGAAAATACACAGTAAGAGAAGACAAAAGAAAAAGGAATAAAAAAAATGAAGCACACATACAAGATCTAGAAAATAGCCTCAAGGGAGCAAATCCAAGAGTTGCTGGCCTTAAAAGAGGAGGCAGAGAGATTAGAGTAGAAAGTTTATTCGAAGGGATAACAGAGAACTTCCCAAACCTAGAGAAAGATATCAATATTCAAGTACAAGAAGGTTACAGACCACCAAGCAGATGTAATCCAAATAAGGCTATCTCAATACCTTTAATAATCAAACTCCCAAAGGCCAAAGAAAAAGAAAGGAATGTAAAAGCAGCAAGAGAAAAGAAACAACCTACAAAGAAGCTCTAATACTTCTGGCAGCAGACTTTTCAGTGGAAACCTTACAGTCCAGGAGAGAGTGGCATGACATAAAGTGCTGAAGGAAAAAAAAAAAACTTCTATCCTAGAATACCATATCCAGTGAAAAGATCTTATAAACATGAAGGACAAATAAAGGCTTTCCCAGACCAAAAAAACAAAAAAAAACCAAACAAACAAAAAAGGACTTCATCAACACCACATCTGTCCTACAAGAAATGCTAAAGAGAGTTCTTCAATGTGAAAGAAAAGGATATTAATGAGCAATAAGAAATCATCTGAAGGAACTAAACACACTGGTATTACTAGGTACATAGAAAAACACAGAAAAATATTATAAACTGTAACTGTGGTGTGTAAACTACTCATATCTTGAGTAGAAAGAGTAAAAAGATGAACCTATCAAAAATAACTACAATAACATTTCAAGTGACAGACAGTATAATAAGATATAAGCAGAAACAACAAATACTAGAAAGCAGGGCAATGAAGTTGAAGGGTAAGGAGTTTTTTATTAGTTTTCTTTTTGCTTGTTTATTTACATAATTCATGTTAAGTTGTTGTCAGTTTAAAATAATGGAGTATTAAGATATTATTTGGAAGCTTCATGGTAACCTCAAGTCAAAAAACATGCAACAGATATACAAAACATAAAAAGCAAGAAATTAAAATATACCACCAGAGAAAATCAACTTCACTAAAAAAGAGACAGGAAGGAAGGAAAGAAGGAAATGAAAACCACAGAAGAAGAAGAAAGCAAATTTTAAAATGGCAGAGTAAGTCCTTATCAGTAATAACACAATGTAAATGGACTATGGTCTCCAATCGAAAGTCACAGAGTGGTTGAATGGATTAAAAAAACAAGACCCAAAGATCTGCTGCCTACCAAAAAAAATACTTCATCTATAAAAGCAGACACAGACTGAAAAAAAGAAAGACAGAAAAAGATACTCCATGCCAGTGGAAACAAACAACAAAATAGGAGTAGCTATACTTATTTATATCAGAAAAAATAAGATTTGAAGGCAAACATAAAAAGAGACAAACAAGTTCAGTATATAATGATAAAGGAGTAAATTCAGCAAGAGGTATAACAATTGTAAATATACATGCACCCAACATTGGAGCACCCAGATATACAAAGCATTATTACAGATAATGAGAGAGACAGGCCCCAAAACAATAATAGCTGGAGGCTTCAACCCTCAACTTTCATCACTGGACAGATTTCCCAGAGAGAAAATTAAAAAAGAAATATTGGACTTAATCTACGCTACGGACCAAATGCAAATACACCTAATCAATACTTGTAGAGTATTTCATTCAATGGCTGCAGAATAAACATTTTCTCTTCAGCACATAGATCATTCTCAAGCACAGACCATACGTTAGGACACAAAAAAAGTCCATAAAATTTTTTAAAACTGAAATTATATCAAGTATCTTCTTTGATCACAATGGAATAAAACTAAAAATCCTAACAAGAAGAATTTTGGAAACTATGCAAACACATTGTTTTAACAGTATGTTCCTAAATAACCAGTGGGCCAATGAAGAAATTAAGAAGGAAATTAAAAAATTTATTGAAACAACTGAAAACGGAAACAACATACCAAAACCGATAGGATACAGTAAAAGCAGTAGTAAAAGGAAAGTTTATAGCGTAAGTGCCTACATAAAAAAGTAGAAAAGCTTCAAATAAACAACCTAATGATACATTTTAAAGAACTAGAAAAGCAAGAGGAAACCAAACCCAAAATTAGTGGAAGTAAATAAATAAAGATCAGAGCATAAATAAATGAAATTGAAACAAAGAAAAGTACAAAAGAGTGATGAAACAAAAGATAACTTTTTGAAAAGATAGACAAAATTGACAAACCTTTAGCCAGACTAAGAAAAGAACCAGAAGATCCAAATAAATAAAATCAGAAATGAAAAAGGAGACATTATAGCTAGTACCCCAGAAATTCAAAGACGCATTACAGGCTACTATGAGCAACTATAAACTTACAAGAAATGAATAAATTCCTAGACACACGCAACCTGCCAAGACTGAACCATGAAGAAATTCAAAACCTGAAGAGACCAATAACAAGTAATGAGATCAACGCCATAATAAAAATCTCCCAGCTAAGAAAAGCCAGGAACTGATGGCTTCACTTCTGAATTTTACCAAACACTTAAGGAGGAACTAGCGCCAATTCTACTCAAACTATTCCAAGAAATAGAGGAGAAGGGAATACTTCCACGTTCATTCTATGAGGCCACCAGTATTACCCTGATATCAAAACCAAAGACAGATTAAGAAGGAAAAAAAAAAGTAAAACAAAAATACAGGCCAATATCCCTGATGAACAGTGATGTAAAAATTCTCAAAATAATAGTGAAAAGAATAGAAAAAGAAAATGATCTTAAAGAATTCTTCCTTTTTGGCCAGGCACAGTGGCTTACACCTGTAATCCCAGCACTTTGGGAGGCCAAGGTGGGTGGATCACGAGGTCAGGAATTTGAGATCAGCTTGGCCAACATGGTGAAACCCCATCTCTACTAAAAATACAAAATTAGCCAGGTGCGTTAGCAGGTGCCCATATTCCTACCTACTCAGGAGGATGAGGCAGGAGAGTTGCTTGAACCCAGGACGCAGAGGTTGCAGTTAGTCAAGATTGCACCACTCTACTCCAGCCTGGGTGACACAGCAAGATTCCGTCTCAAAAAAAAAAGAAAAAAAAAAAAAGAATTCTTCCTTTTTGTACCCATTTCTTACAGTGCATTAAGCTGGGGATAAATCTTCTCTATTTTCATTTATTTCAAAACATTTATTTCACTTTCAGTTTTTTTTTTTTTTTATCGATCATTTAAAGTTGACATTGTTTTTATACTTAGCTTTTTAAAGGTGATGATATTCTACTGTGTTCTGGTCTGTGCTGTTTCTAACAAGAAGACAGTAGTAATGCCACTGTTCCCTGCACATGTCTGTAAAAATTTATCTCTTTATCACTGGTTTTCAATAATTTGATTATGGTATGATTTGGTATTTAATTTCTTGGGCCTGAGGGTTCCTATTTGCATAACATTTAGAAAAAAATCCCCTTTTATTCAAATTTTTCTGCTTCAATTACACTATGATATCTAATTATACACATTAGACTGCTTAGTATTATCTCACAATTCTCTAAGACTCCATCTGTTTTCCAGCCTTTTAATTTTTTTCTATCTGTGCTTCAGTTTCTATTGTCCTCTCTTCAAGTTAACTGATCTTTCTCTCTGGAGTGTTCAACTGGCCTATAAGCCAATCCAGTGAATTTTTCATTTTATATACTGCATCTCTGAGTTCTAAAATTCTAATTTTGTAAAATCCCCTATTTGTTCTCTCAGGGTCATGTTTTCCTTTAAATTCTTGAACATATTTTTAACAGCTTTTTAAAAACACCTTATCTGCTAATTCTGTAAACTTTATCATTTGAAAGTATGTTTCTATTGACTGATTTTTTTTTTCCAGGTTTGGCTCATATTTTCCTGTTTTCTCACTGCAATAGTATTGTACTGCATGCTTAGCATTATAGATGTTAGCATTATAGACTGCATGCTTAGCACTATAGATGTTGATTGTCTGTAACTGTCATCTTTAAGTATGTTATGTTTTGTTCCGGAAGGCAGTTAATTTAATTACAGATCAAGTTGATCATTTAGAGGCTTGATTTTAAGCTTAATTAGTATGAATATAAAGTTGCTCTGATGGTTAATTTTAAGGGTTAATTTGACTGGATAAGGGATACCTAGTTAGTTGATACAGCATAATTTGTGGGTGTGTCTGTGAGGGTGTTTCCCCAAGAGATGGGCATGTAAGTTAGGAGACCGAGTGAAGAAGATTCCCCATCAATGGGGCGGGCTCCATCCAATCAGCTGAAGGCCTGAATGGAACAAAAAGGTAGAGGAACAGCAAATTGCTCTTTTTCTCTCCTGCAGCTAAGATACTCTTTCTTTGCTTCCCTTGACATAAGAATTCCAGGTTCCCCAGTCTTTGGAGATTAACCCTGCTTTTAAGGTTTGCACTTTCTGAGGTCTCTAAAGCATTCAGTTCACAGCTGTCCAGTAGTTCTTTTCCTGGTAGTTTTTTTTGTTGTTGTTGTTGTTAATTTTACCCCAAACTTGCTTTATTTTTGTCTATATGGACATTCCTGATAGTACAGGTGAATAAAAGAAGGTAGTTAAAAGAAAAAAAAAATTCAATTTCTCTAAAACAAATTGCTCCATTATAGGTACATGCTTTATTTCTAACATATTATTTCTATAACGCAGGAAAAACCTTGAATAAAAGAGTTATCAAATCTTATCCACTTTCCCATATGCTCACTTTAGGAAGCATCTGCATTCTCTTTATTTCTTAAGTTATTATGGAAGTAACTGTGACTCAATAGCAAAGATTTGTTGAGAACATTTTATATATGCACAATTGTGGTTTCTATAGTCCAAACTCTATTTTTGTACTGCTATAAGGTGAATATTTGGAGATTTTGTATTGAAAATAGAACAACAAGCTTCAAATTCACTCCAAAGGGAAGACTTCTTTAAAACCATTTTCTTTCTCTATTCTTTTTCTTATTTTCTATACCACCTTGTTTCCTAGCTATTTAAATGTATTCAATAGCTTATTCAAAGGCTGAGGTGCTCAATGAAAATCTCTTTGAAAGTCAATCAAACGAAGACAAGACAAGAAAAAGGGAGACATGAGTTACAGGTGTCCCAAAGATATTGCAACTGTGAAGATAAACAAAGTTCAGGAGAAGAGAATATGAAAAAAACAAAAACAGATAGTATACGTGCAATTTAAAAATCTGCTTTAGGCCGGGAGTGGTATCAAGCCTGTAACTCCAGCACTTTAGGAGGTCAAGGCGGGCAGATAATTTGAGGTCAGGAGTTTGAGACCAGCCTGGCCAACATGGAGAGGACCCATCTCCACTAAAAATACAAAAATCTGCCAGGTGTGGTGGCATGCACCTGTAGTCCCAGCTACTTGGGAGGCTAAGGCAGGAGAACCACTTGAACCCGGGAGATGGAGGCTGCAGTGAGTCGAGATTGTGCCACTGCACTCTGACCTGGGTGACAGTGCCAGACTCTCAGAAAAAATAAAAAATAAAAATCTTCTTTAATGTTTAATCTTTTTTTTTCTGAGATGGAGTCTTGCTCTGTCACCCAGGCTGGACTGCAGTGGCGCAATCCCAGCTCACTGCAACCTCCGCCTCCTGAGTATCTGCCGGGTTCCCTGGCCCGGGGGTTGGCGACCCCTGCTTCATAGCATCTGGGCTATATGTCATCTTTCAAAGTATATTAAAACCTCTCTTCAATCATTATTGCGTTCAAGCGATTATCCTGCCTCAGCCTCCCAAGTAGCTGGGACTACAGGCACGCACCACCACACCGAGCTATTTTTTGTATTTTTAGTAGAGACAGGGTTTCACCATATTGGCCAGGCTGGTCTTGAATTCCTGACCTTGTGATCTGCCTGCCTCGACCTCCCAAAGTGCTGGGATTACAGGTGTTCAGAGAACCACTGCGCTCGGCCTGATGTTAAATCTTAAATGTGTAAAATGCCCTATATTTTCAAAGCAATCCTGATTTTGAAAATAAGTAGCTAAATTTATACTATAATTTCTGTTCATCTAAACAAATATTGAAAATTATGTTGCAGATCACATTTAATTTTCAAAGACTTTGCAAATAACATTTAAAAATATTTCTGAATGAAAGCAAAGGTAAATAGGTACTAAGAAATTTCAAATTCTTGTTTGTAGTATTAATACTTATATAAATAATATGCATATCTCAATTTTAAATGTCATTATAAATAGCAAGAATTCATAATAGGATGTTAGGCATATATCATAAAAGCATTTGAAAAACTGAATTAAAAATTCACATTTAAAAAAAGTACCAAAACTTTTTCATTTGTCTGATAACAAAATAACAAAGTTTACATTGAAACTGTTAGACAATAGGACAATACAAGTAAATGAGAAACTAAAATATTCTCAATAATGGAAGACAAACATTTAATTTCAAAAATGATTTAAGCTTAGGAAATTTGACAAGTTTCTGAGGCAAAGAACTCAAATAGATCCGTATACAATACTCAATCCCATCGCTGGTTCAACAGTTTTTTTTAAACTGTTACCAAGACTAAGAAAGAGAAATAAAATTGTAGAAGAGCCTAAGAATGTATAATTTCGAAATTTTGTGGAATGTTGCCAAACTGCCCTTTGAAAAGATTGTACTAATTTATACTGTCATTAAAAAAATGTGAAAATGCCCATTTTCTCAGACCTGTTCCATTAGTATGTCATAAATGTTTTATTGTCAGCAGTCTGATAGATAAAAGTTCTCATTGCTTCAGTTTGCATTTTTTGGTAATTACCATTTCCTCAGATATTTACTTGCCATTTCCATTACTTCTGTGAGTTGTCCAAATATTTGGGCCTGTTTTTATACAATCTGTATTAATTTATAGGATCTTACTACATATTAAGGATAATATATTAAGGATAATTTATCTGTTACATATTTTGCAAATATTTTTCCATATTATTGTTTATATTTTAACTTAGCTTATATTATCTTTTTCTGTAAAAGCCTTAAAATGTTACAGAGCCATATCTGTCCATCTGTTTCCTTTATAGCAGCAGTTCCCAGTGTTTTTGGCAGCAGGGACTGGTTTTGTGGAAGACAATTTTTCCGTGGACGAGAAGCTGGGGGATGGTTTTGGGATGAAACTGTTCCATCTCATAAGGAGCACACAACCTAGATCCTCCAGGCACAGTTCACAATAGGGTTCGTGCTCCTAACAGGCGGGGTCCCTGGCCAGGGGGTTGGGGACCCCTGCTTCACAGCATCTGGGCTACATGTCATCTTTTAAGTACATTAAAATCTCTTTTCAATCATCATATTATGAAAAGAAAAACAATATACTTCACATGTAGTGTCACTGCTAACAACATTCAAATATTACGTACTGAGACATGGTTAAGTTAAAAAGAATTACAGGTATTCAGTTAAAAATTTAATAATTTAAGAAGCACATTGGCCGGGCGCAGTGGCTCACGCCTGTAATCCCAGAACTTTGGGAGGCCGAGGTGGGTGGATCACGAGGTCAGGAGTTTGAGACCAGCCTGGCCAATATGGTGACCTCCATCTCTACTAAAAACACAAAAATTAGCTGGGTGCGGTGGTGGGCGCCTGTAATCCCAGTTACTTCGGAGGCTGAGGCAGGAGAATTGCTTGAACCTGGGAGGCAGAGATGGCACTGAGTCAAGATCACTGCACTCTAGCCTGGGCAACAGAGCAAGACTCCATCTCAAAAAAAAGAGAAAAAAAACGAAGCACATACAAACAACCTGAGTCACAGCATAACAGTTCCTTTGGTAATCTCTTAAGTCTTCAGAATTCTGGTTATGTAAACCGTATAATATCTTTTAGGATAATACAATATAAAGGTCACAAAAAAACACTAAATTCATTTACTCTAGTCACTCACCTAAAATGGAACTTTCCTAAGTCTGTGTCTGAGAAAAAAAAATGGTCCATTGATTTCCAGCCAATTTTAATTGATACCAAATTCTGCATGGTGAGTTAAAAAGCTGCTTCCTTGTTCTATTTTTTGCTGTAGTTCTATGCTCAGGAACAGAAAATAAGTATATCACCTCTACAACATTACATTCTTTTAGATGTCTGAAATGCTTTCTTCAATAGTTCTTTCCTTACTGTACATTTTAATGTAAACATTTGTTCACATGTTTAACTGACCTATTAGGTTATAAGCTCCATGAAAACAGTGCAAACGTCTTTTAAACCTTAACTCCTAGTGCCTGTTACGTAGAAAACACTTACTGCACTGCATTTGAATAGAAAGGAAAAAAAAGTGTAGATAATGTTGCCTAATTTCTTACCTAGACAATTTTGCCAATATTTTTCTTAAAATCAAGAAAGATTATACAATCTGTTTCTTCTAATTGTTATATTCTAATATTCTCATGTATGATTCTGTGTCCTGAATCTCATTCCTGACAAATGATACTGAGTAATTTTATATCTACAGAAAAATACCTTAGATTCAAAATAGTCTATAAATCAGTTCATCTACATTGCATAATGAATATATTATTTATTTTCCATAACATATTCAACATTATTCTAACATGTTTGTTAACATAAAGGTATTTGGTATTACAGCTACATAGCTTCAATTATATTCAAAGTAATTATAAAAATCATTTACTAATTAGAGATTTTGGAGTGACATATAGACATGGAATAAGTACAGACATGCTCAGATCACATCCTTTGGTGTGCTGAGGCAGAAGAAAGGTTGAGAACTACAGATTTTCAATGGTAAATCACCTATTCTTGAAAATAATTTTTTTTCCAAAAAAATACTTGATATTTAAAAATATGTGAATCTTTACCAACTACTTGGGACCAAAAATACTTACTTCACTGTGGCACTTAGAAGAAAGTTCAGCTGTGGTATTAATAGGTTGTCTGGGGCTGACAGATAACGATCAAACTGAACCTAAATGAAATAGAGAAATGCAAAATATAAAGTACATATATGTGCTAACAAACATCTCAAATATAAACATATCTTTTTTTTTTGAGGCAGAGTCTCACCTTGTCGCCCAGGCTGGAGTGCAGTGGCACAATCTCGGCTCACTGCAAGCTCCGCCTCCCGGGTTCACGCCATTCTCCTGCCTCAGCCTCCCGAGTAGCTGGGACTACAGGGCGCCCGCCACCGTGCCCAGCTAATTTTTTTGTATTTTTAGTAGAGACAGGGTTTCACTGTGTTAGCCAGGATGGTCTCGATCTCCTGACCTCATGATCCGCCCGCCTCGGCCTCCCAAAGTGCTGGGATTACAGGCGTGAGCCACCGCACCCAGCCAAACATATCTTTTAAGAATTAAATACTTGAGAAACATTCCATACTCCAAATAACTAGATTGTTGTGTTCAAACTGTGTAGTATTTCGTAAACATTCTACCTAAAACTCCCTAAAACTGTCACATCTGTAATATAGTCAATATTAGCAATATTTACTTTAAAAAATCCTGAATCCAAACCACTCATTTTAGTCTTCCTCATAAAGCTTTTAAGTAATAATATTAACAAAAGTAAAGTCATCAGGTTTCAGGTCTACCTGTTTCTTGATTTTACTATATTTATTCTTTTGTTCATTAATCCATTCATTAGTTCAACTAATACCTACCATTGAAAAGATACTATATTAAGTAATAGAAGTATAAAAATGAGCAAAACAAAAGGATAGTCCCTAGCTTCATAGAGCTTATGACCTAGCAAGAGAGGTGTTAAACAGGCAACAATATAAATAAATATAAAATTACAAACTTTGTTAAATGCTATTAAGGAACAAAACAAGGTACTATAAAGAATAAATCAAGGACCTAGTCTGTGGATTTGGCAAAAGCATCTCTCAGGAAAGGACATTTGAAGTGAAATCTTAAAGATTAATATACATTAAGTAAGTGGATGGATGGGTGGGGAGGTTCAGGGAGAGGAGACAGCATGAAGGCTTGAGGTGGGAAGGAAAACAGCTAGGTAAGTAGAGATCATGTAAGACTGGTATGCTTATTTAAGGATTTTAATAATTTTAAAAGCATTAGTAAACCATTTAAGTTAAGTAAGCGAGAGATCTGATTTAAGTTTTAAGAAGCTAACTCTGGCCATAGGAAGAACAGAATGGAAGATTGCAATAATAGATGCAAAGACACCAATTAGGTACCTTAGGCACCTACTGCAGCATTTTTAGACTATGGGGCAATCAAGATGAAAGAAGTAAAGATACTTGAGGACCATCAGGACTTGGTTACTGATAGAATGAAGGGATTGACTCCCAGATTTTGGATCTGTATAAATTAATTCACTATATTATCGTAACACAAAACTGTACTCTTCATTCATTTGTGTAGTAGCTGCATCCCTTACTAGATCATATCTGTTTTCATCCCAGTTCTTAGTATGATGACTAGAAAATAGCAGAAACTTGGTTAATAACTATTTAAATGATAAATGGATAGAAGGTCTTACAATTTTCCGAGTTAATAATGCCTGGAAAAGGACTTCGGTTTGGGGTGGAATGGGCAGAGTTAGTTTTGGACATGCTGAACTGAAGTGCCTTAGAAACCACTAAATGGAGACAACAAATGGTTGTATATAATCATGTATTAAATACAAAACTCAAGCAAGATTTGTTTCTTTAGAGAAATCATATATTCATATTCATCTTAATTGTTTTGAAAATTAACACCAGGAACATGAAGAATTTTTAATGGCATTTAAAATATTTTATGAGTTGTATTACAGACTGGATATGTGTCAAGAGAGGAGAAACAGAGGAAGGGAACACACATTTGGTACTAACTAATGTTACAGATGTAAGTGTGAGCAAAGATCTTCATTTTT
>NC_045455.1:76817278-76834349 GCF_002776525.5 Piliocolobus tephrosceles
TTTTTTGAGACGGAGTCTCGCTCTGTCACCCAGACTGGAGTGCAGTGGCCGGATCTCAGCTTACTGCAAGCTCCGCCTCCCGGGTTTATGCCATTCTCCTGCCTCAGCCTCCTGAGTAGCTGGGACTACAGGCGCCCGCCACCTTGCCCGGCTAGTTTTTTGTATTTTTTAGTAGAGATGGGGTTTCACCGTGTTAGCCAGGATGGTCTCGATCTCCTGACCTTGTGATCCACCCGTCTCGGCCTCCCAAAGTGCTGGGATTACAGGCTTGAGCCACCGCGCCCAGCCATATTTTTGTTTTATATATAGAAGTTATAACTGTTGCTTCTATATAGTGTCTTTTATTATGACATAATGTTTCTGCTTTGTTGCATTTAGTCTTTTTAAATTCTACTTTAGATATCTAATAATTATATAGATAGCTCTACCTTCTTCTTTGCATTTGTTAGGTATCTTATGGGCCTATCCTTTTATTTTCAGTTACATTGAGTTCTGGAAGATAATATATAGGAAAGCTCTGCCATCAAAAATTGTTGGAAAATCTAAAAACCTTCCTAGAGGACTATCTATGAAAGTCAGGCCATTGTGGTACTGAGTATATGTGAGTATTTTAAATACTCAGGATCAGTAGTTTAGTACAGTAGTTAAATCCACAAGCACTATAGGCCAACTTCCTGGATTGAATGGGGTTGTCATGAGGATTCAAGAGTTAACACATGAAAAGCACTTGCTATGCTAAGTAAATGTTAATGGCTGTTCTTGTTCCTTGTTATTATTATTACTATTACTAGTATTACTATCATAAAACTTCCAAAAGGGATCACTCCTATGAGGGATAGAGCTATATGACTTAAATATCATACAATGAACGGCTATGCACATGAGAAAAGTATATATACTTAAGACACAGAAACACACACAAAAAGTAGTGATCATGCAAAAAGGAAGATACAAGATCTTCACCTGAAAAGGAAGGTAATAAAGTCAAAATTCAGTGAGTCTCAAACTAAAGAGTAACATACTGTTTTAAGAGTGGAATCTAGTTTCAATTTACATGTCAGGAAAAAGTCAAGAGCTTTAAACCAAGGATCATGTAGTAAGTTTATAATGATATACGGCCTAATTTCTTCATATCTGTCATTCCTGTTTTCAATTAAATTAGGAATAAAACTCTAAAAATAGAGTAAACAGTAATCCTAAACAGTAATGATGAGACTATCAGAGCATAGTGGAACACTACCATGAATTTAAGACTTGGCCAGAACTACTCAATTACAGGAATACAGGCTTAGTCATTATTATTGGACCCAGTGTTAATACAGCATATCGAGAGATAAAAAGTATCACCCAGAATGAAATTATCACACAGCAAAAAATGAAGAATATTGATCCATAAAGAAATCTAAATTAAAATGTTTTATCATACACTTACCATTGTAGCCTTCAGTGTCACAGAATCTAGGTTGGGCATATTAGCTAAAGAGCCCTATTTAAAAAAAAAAAAAAAGCAGATCCAAGATGTAAAAAAGGAGATATACATTTTATTTCACTTATTGAATATAGTCCATTAAAGAACTGCCCAAATTTGGAAAATCATTTAGCTTATTTCCATAGAACGCAAGTGTAATTTCTTCAGCCTCAGTAAGATCAAGGACTATGATTTGTTGGAGGGAGAAAGAGGCGCTCAAGTTTATTAACAACAGAAATATCATGATACTTCAAGTTTACTCATACTCAAGAAAATGAAGGCCATGAAGCACTGGAAGATGCCAGTGACACATGGAGGCTTTGATACTTTTAGAAAGTACAGAAAGGCAGCAAAATTGGTTCCTACTGGTAGAAATTTGCTTACTACTTTAGCAAATAAAAAATTGAAAAGTTGTGTTTTAAGAGCTTCATTTAAGAGTTTCTGGGCCATAATATAGTCTTCATGTTAATGCCGTTTGAAAGAGTTCTTTGCTTTCTTAAGAAAGATGGCTTACGTGGTTTTCTAGGGTTCACATCACTCCTTTATTTCTACTAGGGTTCTGCAATTTAACAAGATCATATGCTGGCCCCAGAAGTGACTACCTTCTCAAAGTAATGGGCACTTTGCTAAATTAAAAAGAAGATGACTGCTATTTATACTGTAATCTATGCATTCAATTACAACTAATAGTGATATAGGAATCCAAAAAATTTACCAGTATGAATATCCTTTAGACATTTTATGATAATACTAACTTTTGTATATTTTCATTACTTTTAACAAAAACCATTTTTAATAAAAAGGATTGTTAATACTGTGGGGCACTCTACCATATTTAGGAAGTCATCTAAGAGCTATGCATATATTATGTCTTAAGAATAACCCTATGACACAGATACTATTATTACCCCCAACCCACAGGTAAGGAAACAGATACAGAAAAATAAATCACTTTCCCAGGAAAAAATAGCTAATATGTGGTAGAGCCAAGAATCCAGAGTGCAGCTCTAGAAGACCATACTATAAACTGGCATGTTCTTGAATTAGGAAGGAACATGAATTAGTAAGGAACATCTAAGCACATACCTGTTCGGGTTTATGTTGCTGTACAGTGTTATAGATGTGACTCAAGCCTACCCTAGTTAAAACATAAGAGGCTTGCTCATTAATAAGTGTGTCCAAATGTGCTTCAATCTAAAATAAAACACAGAAAGAAAACATTTTAAAAGAAGAATGACACTGATGAGAGTAGAAGTAAACTACCCCAGAGTCTGAGCTCTTCATCACGGAGCTTTTCCTCGCGTTGGCACAGGGATGACCTCTGTAACAAAACCTTTTTCTTCCCCCAAACAGTAAGTCTTTCTATGAAAGGGGGAAAAAGTCTTACTTTAAAAATTATAACCAACGAGGATTCTAGGACTATCCTCCAGTCACAAAATCTGGGTTGCTTCTCAACTCTTTTAAAAGCTGGTAATAAACAAAACACAAACAAAAAACACTAGTAAACAACAACAGTATAAAATAAAATATTTAGGAAGAACTCCGAGATGAGGGCCTGATGTTCCTGACTTCCTGTCCTCCTCATGGTCCCAACTTGCTAGGCTGACTTAACAAATCAAACATACCATCTGGAGAAGCCTAGAGGAAATCCCATTACAGCTCAGGCAGCAATTTCTCCTGAGGATAAGGCAGGCCTGTGACAAGTAGGGAAGAGGTGAGGGCCCGGTAGAAACTTGGCTAAAGATTTTAGGTTCAGGAACTGCCTAAGAAGATGCCACTACCAGATGTGAGTAGTATGGGCTCCCCAGTTTTGTGCTATTTTGGGGGATTCCAACTAATGCTAATGGAAATAAAAACCACAGAAGAGGACTACCTTGATGGGTTGAAACATTCCCTGGTGAGAAAAAGCTTGCTCTTCCTTTTTTTTTTTTTCCTTCCGCTAGTACAATCCTGAATCCGGAGGTCTTCCTTCTATTCCTCACCAGAATGTTCCCCCAGATTTTACCAGTTTGCTTGCTAGTGACACAGTACACTGTCAACTTATGGTATCTGTTACCATCTAAATGATTGCACTTTTCCAAGCAACTCCAACAGTTCTGCTTTTCCCCCTAAAAAACTTAGAACTGATTTAAAAGAGGTGAGGAAGCTAAAAGAAAGCCCTTGTGAATAATCAGAACAAGTATGGTTTCTTTCCTGAGGCATCACTACGGAAAGACATAAAGTAATTTCATTTTTTTTTTAAATAAATGCCCAAGGAAGTAAAATTAGAGCCCTTACTTGCTAGACTTACCAGAAACCAAAGAAAAACAAAGTGTGCAAAGGTAAACACTTAATGAAGGTGAAAAAGAGTTACTGCTAAGAATCAAATTAGTGGTCTGAAAGAAAAATGGAAGGAAAGTAATATAGAGCAAATATCAAAGAAATAGATTAAAGTAAAGAGATCTAAAAAGAAATTAGAGGGCAGATCCTTGAGATAAAACCAACTGAGGACAGGGGTTTCAAAATATAAAAAGTAACACATAGAAAAGTGATGATTATAGAAATAGAACTCTTTACTAAGCAAAAGAAAGGTTTGAATCTTTACATTGAAATGGCTCTACAAAGTCAAAGATGCAAATAATTTTTAAAAAGAGACATACCAAAAATTTCCTGGGAAAACATATGAACTCAAAGGAAAATCCCTGTAAGTTTCCAGATGAATGGACTAATTACTAAAAACAAGAGAATCTGACTAGCCTGGACTTCTTGCTTGAAACACTGGAAGAAGCTATATAAAAGTGGGGAAAAAATAATAGGTTATTGGTAGTAAAGGTCCTAAAATCAAGAATCCTTTACCCAACAAGGTAAATTGTTACTTTGGAGAAATGTGACAAACCACACCTTCCCATATCCACACCCTTGTATTGTCCTCTATCATACTGAATCCAGGCTGTTCTATGTGACCAGTCTTGGCTGACAGCACGCTAGCAAGCATAATGCAAGTACAGGCCAATAAGCACTCCCACACTGAGATTTGTCTGCTTAGAATACCCACTCAAAGGAACTGCCAGTGGGGTCTAAAAGGACACGGGGAAAATTGCTAGTGGAGTCTGGAGAAAGGGGAACTTGAATTATCTGCTGATAGGACAATCACTGAAAATGCTGCCAGGACTAATAAAGATCTGGCTCAAGAGATTTCTGCCAAATGTTTAAATACACGTAAAAGTCCAGTTGACACATTGAATGGGGGCAAAAAATAAGCAAGGACATAGATAATTTGAATAAACTAATAAGCTCAATTCAGTGCACAGACCAGGAAGGATTTTTACCATGTATAAAATAGTTATGGAACACATAAGAAAAACAGATAATTGGTGATAAAGTAAATTGATAAACACCTGACATATCTGAAGATTTAGATCAATGGCAGGGATTTGGGCTTGAATTAGTGACAAATACAGAAAAAAGTGACATTTCTTAAATAAAAACGTTATTAATTCCACAGAAAATGAAAAAGTCATCCATGAAAGGTAAATTAACCATTCTTTGTTACGTGGCTCAGTCACCAATAGTGTTTACATAGTAATAATAATTTAACATAATATTGATCTAACCAAAATTTATAATATAGCTGCATTTGGGAGGATGGGAAAGCTCTAAATATAACCATATTCTTATCCGGGGGGGTTGGGGGAGTGGTGGTAGATAACTAAATTTTCATTGTTCATTTCATTTCATAATGTATTAGATTAATACATTAGATATAAAACTTAAAAGATCTGTAAGTAGCAATACACATAAGTGTTTAGAATTACAAATATAAATACCAAAAGAAGCAACTATAAAAACCGAAAGAAATTGTGCTTTTGAGGGAAAAATGAGAGAGAGATGTTAGAGGTGGAGAAGATGGTACACTGGTAACTTTTCATAAGAAGTTCGGTAGAATTATTTGACTTTAAACCACAAATATGGAAAATTCTGATATATTTATTTTAAAAGAAAAAATTAAAAATTAGAAAATATAAATTTAGATCTATCAAAACTCATTTCTATATCCACTGCCAAACTGTTGATATATGTGTGATAGCACAGAACATTCAGAGTTGTTTTTTAAAAAAAACAGTGTATTTACCAATAATCACTGCTTAAAATTGGAATCCAACTATCTACTAAATTTTACAAATGGCTTTGTTTGAGTCATCATGTATACTTTTAAGTGATAACCATTTGCTTTATAGAACTCAAGGACTCAAGTGATTGGTATAGCAATTTGTAATGTTTTGCCTAACACTGGTTTACACATAGATAAAAATATATCTGTCCTCTGTAACACATTCTGCATTAACTATGCAGCTTGAAAAATATAGCATATTATTCACAGTTCAGAAACTAAAATCTGCATACAGAATAACTGTTCAAATTAATCAGAAACGCTTCAATCCACCATCACATACTACAGTATGAATCAAGTATTTTAAACATTACATATTCTGGTTCCTCTAAAGCTGAAAACTGAAATGCTGAATTTGTGTGTGTGTGTGTGTTGTGTATGTGTGCGTGTATCCTTTCATCAGATGATATCAAAGGATCTATAGGAATTAGGTCATTAAAATTAGTTAAGCCAATCACATAAAGCTATCACATAGAGAAAAAGATTCAATCATAGTAAATAGACATTTTATAGAAACATTTACCTGAAACTGTAGCATTTCCAGACGTCTGTCAGTGAATTCAAATAGAGCTAATGTTGTCTTCATCATATATAGTGAATTGACCATGAAAGTGGCCATGTCAGCTGTGCCTAAATTGCTGGCTGATACAGTACACATCTGTAGGAGAGGATCCAAGACACATGATAAAACCTACAAATGAAAAACAAAATGAATTCTTTATTTCTCAATCACTGATATGGTCTTGGGTTAATGATACTTCAGAATTAATGCCAAACTAATCGGAAAGAAGCCAATTTATAGAAGCACATATAGAAGCACAATTCATATAGAAGCAATTTATAGAAGCACAATTTCCTGTGCACATAGAAGCACAGGAAAATATTAAACATAAATCAACACTTTTTAAATTATGAGAACTGGTTTAATATTTGAAAGAAAATCAACAGTAAGAAAGGGATTGTCAAAGTATATGAATTACAAAAATCCAGAAGTGAAACAGAATGTACAATAGAGGAGCAAAAAACAATCATTAAAAATGAATTTACAACATACCTGCACAAAATCAGCTTGACGAGCATCTAATGGTACAACTGAAGAATCATGAGATGCTAAAACTTCACGCAGCAACATTAGTGTCTGATTTAGTGCAGAACTTGGTCCAAGATCAGGTGGTGGGAGTTCAACCTAAAATAAGAGATGATTTATCCACTCCTTATATTTTTCCACTAAATTTTAATGGGTAAATGTAAGTTCATAGTAAAAAAAAAATGTAAAAGTTACAAAGCATAGACTCACACATTAGAAACCTATAATTTATTAATAGCTTACTTTGAACTATACTAATAGCACACAAAGTGAGAGAAAAGTTCTTTGCCAGATTATCTCAGAATATCTCACCTTGTACTCTAAAATTTAAAAAAAAAAATTGAAAAGTTAACGTTCACTTGAATTATAGAACTATATTTTAATATGTATTTAAAATGGCCTGTTTTATTTTTTTAGCCCAAATCATAAGAAAAATGCAGTCCATAGACCAGCACTATCCCAACTATAATATAATTGAGAAACGTCACCTACTCTCAGGCCCAAATCTCAGAGATTTTAGTTCAATATGTATAGGTTAGGTGTTCAGGAATTGACAGTTCAACAAGCACCCTAGGAGTCTCTCAAGAAGGTAACCCATCGGCCACACATTTTGAAAATCACTTCACAGAAACAGTATAACATTACCATTAATATCTTGGGCTCTAGAGTTAAACACATTAAGTTCAAATCTTGGATCTATCAGTTACTAGTTGTGTAATCTTCAGCAAGTTATTTAACTTTTCAGAGCTTCAGAGGGACTCTGTAAATATTAAATGAGATTATTGCATGGCTGAGTAGCGTGCCTTGCACTTACTAAGTAGAAGGTATGCCAAGTTCACTATCCTTATTTGGTGGCACCATGATACATAAAAAGCAGTGCCTATGAATTGCTTTAAAAATATTTTCAGAATACTTGTAATGTTAATAAAGTAATATTTTGTAAATTTTTTAAAAATAGCACTTAGAAGACAATGTAAGAGACTACATCCGAGTGGCAGGTAGGTAGAAAGGTGTAAGAATTTTCAAATATTGGCATTTATTATAAGATTGTTTCATGTAGAAAGTTAATACATAAGTGACATCACCAGGAATAGCAAAGTAAGCATGTCCAAAAATACTCTCTCCTTCATAAAAACAACAAGAACAAAAAAATCATAAAACATGCAAACAAACAAGAAAATATAGTCCACGCACAGCATACACAGAAAAACACCTCAACAGAAACATTATCTGGGGAAGTCCAGATGTTAGATTTACTAGACAAAGACTTTAAACAAGCTATCTTAGATATGTTCAAAGACTGAAAGAAATCATGTCTGAAGAACTAAAGTATGAAAACAATGTCTCACCAAATAGAGAATATCAATAAAGCGACAGGAATAATAAAATATAGCCAAATAGAAATTCTGGGGTCAAAAGGTACAATAATTGAAATGAAAAATTCACTATAGGGTTTTGTTTTGTTTGACAGGGTCTCTCTCTGTCACTCAGGATAAAGTGCAGTGGTGCAATCACAGCTCACTGCAGCTTGACCTCCTATGCGCGAGTGATCACCCCACCTCAGTCTCCCAAGTGTTAACAGCTAGGAATACAGGCACATGCCACCATGCCTGGCTCATTTTCTTTTTTGTAGAGATGGTAGCCTTTCTATGTTGCCCAGGCTGGTCTCAAACTCCTGGGCTCAAGTGATCCTCCTGTCTCAGCCTCCCAAAATGCTATGATTACAGGTGTGAACTGCTGTGCTTGGCCTTACAGCAGAAATGAGCAGGCGGAATAAATAATCAGTGAACTTAAAGACAAGAACCTAAAGATTATTGAGTCTGAGAAACAGAAAGAAAAAGAATTAAAAAAAAAAAAAATGAACAGAACATCAGAGATAAGACACCATTTAACAACGTAAGTATACACGGGATCCCAGAAGGAAAGAACAAAGAGAAAAAGGCAGTGAAGAAACAATGACAGAAAGCTTCCCAATTTTGATTTTAAAAAGCATTAATCAACATCCAAGAAGCTAACTGACCTCCCAGAAGGATAAACTCAAGAGACCTACATTAACACACATCATAATCAAACTGTCAAAAGACAAAGAGATAATTCTGAAAGCAACTAGAAAGAAATAACTCATTATGACAAGGGATTTTTGATGAGATCAATAGCTGATTTCTTACCAGAAAACATGCAAGCCAGAAGCATTGGATGACATATTCACAGGTTGAAATAAATGAACTGTCAACCAAGTATTTCAAATTCAGCAAAACGATTTTTCAAGAATAAAGGAGAAATTAAGACACTCCCAAATAAAGGCAAAAATTCTTCACTAGTATACCTGCCCTACAAGACATACTAAGGAAAACTGGACACTAGAAAGTAACTTGATCCACATAAAGAAATAGAGCACTGGTCAAGGCTGCAACAAAGATAACTATAAAAGACAGTTTTAATGTATTTTCTCTTCATAACTCTAATTTAAAAGAAAATGGTATGAGGCAATAATTATAAGTCTACGTTGATGGGCATACAATGTCATAAGATTTAACTGTATTAATAATGGCATAAAGGAAGAGGAGAATGGAGCTATATAGGAGCAAAGTTTTTGTATACTACTGGAAGTATGTTGTTATAAATTAAGATGCTAATTGTAAGTCCCAGGGCACCACTCAGAAAATAAAACCTTATACCCACATACATATATATTTAAATAACAAGGGAATTAAATTAGTATACTAGAAAATATCTACTTAATGTAAAAGAAGTGACAGGGACACAGAGAAAATAATCATTTAAGACATACAGAAAACAAAATAGCAAAATGCAGACATAAATCCTACTCTACCCTCAATTAAATTAAGTGTAAATGGATTAAACATGACAATCAAAAAGCAGAGACTAGCAGATTAATTTGAAAAACCACACCATGTACCAACTATATGCCAACTTCAAGAGACACACTTTTAAGACAAAAATAAATTGGATGTAAAAGGATATAAAAAGATAACAATAACTGCAAACAATAACTGAAAGAAAGCTAGATTAAATTAGCTACACTAATATACTAATACCAGACAAAACAGACTTTAAGACAAAAATTATTACTAGAAATAAAGGATATCTGATAATGATAGAAGGGTCAATCCATCAAAAAAATAAAACAATCATAAACATATATGCACCCAACAAAAAAAGCCCCAAAACACATAAAGCCAAAACTTACAAAATTGAAGGAAAACATTTCTTGTGGTGAAGAGATACATAATTCAAGTTCCACAGTTTCTGCAGTTTTGTCTCCTTTTCTTTCATTACATTCAAATAAATGTGAACTTAAAAAAACCCTCCAGACTATGATCTTATCTTCACAAAAGTATTCTATTTATCATTCCTACTTAAAATGATACATAGACTGTTGTTAAACTGATGATAATAAAGTTAACTAATGTTATTTCCAAGAAGAGGGTTTTAAAAAAATTTCTCATCTTTGTGCTCTTCTCTATCGTTTAAATTATGTATAAATATACGCATATCAGTTTTACAAAATTAAGAGAGTGATCTCTGCCCCCTAAAAGAAATGAAATATACCAAGCAGTTAATAACAGTTAATTCAGGGTGAGAGGATGTAGATGAGTGTTATTTTCTTCTTTGTGTTTCCATTTGTTTTTAAAATAAATATACATTTAATAGAAATCAACATACTCATAATTCTAAAAATTTAAATATAAAGATATTCCATATACATGCATACATATACATGTTTATAAGTAATATAAACTGAACAGAAGATACTCAAAAATTTTTCAGTGGAATCTTTAGCTTAGTACAAATCAGAAAGATCTGCTAGCATTCTAATAGCTATAATACAGAAATAGACAGCTATAAAAACTAGAGCAAACATGTATGTGTCAGTTCCCAACACCTTTCATAAACAGAAGAAAAAAAAAATCTAACAAATCCTCCAGGGAAGCTTAGAGAGAGAGATGGGGGGGGGGGGGGGGGGGGGGGAGAGAGAGAGAGAGAGAGAGAGTACATAGTGTCTTTTGGAAGCAATAAATCTTTAAATTTTTTTTTTTTAATTTTAGTAACTTTTGGTGTACAAAAGTTTCTGATTACATGGATGATTGTACTCTGGTGAAGTCTGAGATTTTAGTGCACCCATCATCCAAGTAGCGTATATCGTGCTCAATATCCAATTTTTTATTCCTCACTCCTCATCCTCTCCCCCTTCTGAGTCTCTGTAGTACATTATATCACTCTGTGTGCCTTTGTGTCCCCAGAGCTTAGCTCCCACTTTTAAGAACACAGTTTTTGGTTTCCTATTCCTGAGTTGCTTCATTTAGAATAATGGCCTCCTGCTCCATACAAGTTGTTGCAATTTCTTTATCCACTCAATGGTTGACGGGCACTTAGGTTGGTTCCATTATCTTTACAACTGCAACTGTGCTGCAATAAACATACGTGTGCAAGTATCTTTTTGATATAACGACTTCTATTCCTTTGGGTAGATACCCAGTAGTGGGAGTGCTGGATTGAATAGTAGATCTTTTAGTTCTTTAAGAAATTTCCCTACTGTTTTCCACAAAGGCTGTGCTAATTTACATTCCCACCAGCAGTATATAAGCATTCCCTTTCACCATATCCACACCAATATTTTTTTTTTTTTTTTTTTTACTTTTTAATAATGGTCATTCTTACAGGAGTAAGGGTGTCTCACTGTGGTTTTAATTTGCATTTCCTTGATCTCATTTGCCCACTTTTTGATGGGATTTTTTTTTCTTGCTGATTTGTTTGTGTTCCTTGTATTCTGGATATTAGTCCTTTTTCAGATGCACAGTTTGCAAATATTTTCTCTGTGGGTTGTGTGTTTCCTCTGATGGTTATTTCTTTGGCTATACAGAAGCATTTTAGTTTAATTAGGTCCCATTTATTTATTTTTATTTTTGTTGCACTTGGAAGCAATAAATCTTAAAAAAAAACTTTCAAAAATTCACACAAGAGATTTTTAAATTGCCAAACAAAACAGAAGACCAATGATGTAAAACTTACACATTGGTGGGAGAAAGCTTAAAGGAAATTTTTTTCTCCCTTGAAATCAAGTCTTTAAGGAGTTTAAATTTAAGGCTAAAGACACACTTTGCCATAGTTAGAGTTGATGGTAAATTATTGCAAGTGAATGCTACTTGAACTCAAGTCATTCGACAAACTGCCATTCCATGAGGTGCTTTCACACACATCCATTAGATCAGCAACAAGGTAAGAACCACACTTCTAAAGCAAAGTGAATATTATGGCAGTTTTTCAGATAAACAAACTTTGTGACTATAAAATCCTACAGCAGAATAACAGAAAGAATCTAAGGAAGAGAAATAGTTCATTAATATCCTTTTGTCACTTTAGTTTCATTTTGTAAAATTCATTTCTAATGGTTAAACTTTGTAAGAGACAAGTCTACATTTCTTTTAAGTACCTCCAATGCATTCTTGCACTTACTTTATACTAACCATAATCTCCCTTAGGGAAGAGACCCTCTTTACTATGTCTTTCATATTTCCATATAAGCCTGTGGAGGCCAAACACTAGACTTAAGCGGGCTTTGTTATTTAGAGGGCCTAAAACAAGTAGTAGCAACCATTAGAAAAAAACAAAATACATTTTATGAACTTCATGTAAAACAATAATCACAATACAAAAATTCCTATAAGCTTTAAGCTGTGTAGAAAATCCAAGTTTATTCACACCCCACTTCCTTGGAAACCAGTCAGTACCAGTGAGTGAGTGGCAGATGCATCCTCAGAGTGATGCGACTGGGAGAAAGAGGTGTTAATATTATCACTGCTACTTATGCCAGGACTGGAGCTATTCATAGAAATCTTACATACTGACAGAAAGTTGAAGAAAATGTGAACTTTTGCCTTACAAATAAAGATTTCCCTCTTTCTTATTCTGTATGTTTGACTTTTCCCTCTATTTTTGTCATGATCTTAAAATCTCAAAAATCTTAACTAGAGTTGTAACCTGACCTTGGCCACATGATACTTTGCTGAGTATGTACAGCAGGCATGCAAGTACTTGCTCAGGCAGGTAAGCTTTGTTTTAAACATGGCCACATGTTACTTCCAAATATCTATATCATGGATATGTGCCACTAGCCTAAGCATGTTCGTGTGAATGAATGGATAAAAAAATCACTGGTTATAGTCAAAGCATACTCCCTCAGCGACAATGAGCAAACATCTTTGCTTGTTTTTAAATCCAAATACAAGGCTGCTAAAATGACATGTGAAAGTGTCTACTTCAAATAGATTAGACTTCCTATTTCAGGCACATATCTTAACTGCTCTTTCACAACGTTTTAAGCATAATGGATATCAATAAAAACTGTTGATTATGGTTGCTTACATTCAATTTATGTTCCTGCAACATAGTTATAACATAAAACATATACATGTACCACTATATATTTAATCAATTGTTTTGAAATACCAATGGACTAAACAGTAAGTCATTTCTTAACAAGCCTCTAGACAATAAACATGTTCCCACAGTATTATGAGGGAATGCTTTGGCATTAGTAATGCTATTTAATATGGAATATGAACCAAAATAGTTAATCTATAACTGGCTTCTGTGTGGAAGAATGGGATCCATAAGTACAGTATTAAAGATGTTTCCAAAAATAAAGAATTAACATTTTATTAAGCCCCAATATGTTAAATGAAAAATGCAAGCTACTCATCAGGGCTGGGCATGGTAACTCACGCCTGCAGTCCCAGCACTTTGGGAGGCCAAGGTGGGCGGATCACCTGAGGTCAGGAGTTCGACACCAACCTGGCCAATATGTGAAACCCCGTATCTACTAAAAATACAAAAATTAGCTGGGCGTGGTGGCTGGCATATGCCTGTAATCGCAGCTACTTGGGAGGCTGAGGCAGGAGAATCGCTTGAGCTCAGGAGGTGGAGGTTGTAGTGAGCTGAGATTGCACCAGTGCACTCCAGCCTGGGCCACAGAGTGAGACTCCATCTCAAAAACAAAAACAAAATTGTATGCACATCATGTGTACAGGTGTGTGTACACTCATATTTTTAAAAGACTGAAATATTAAAATACTGAATGTTACCTACAGTTATGTTTAAACTTTCTTTATATTTCTATCTTCAAAATGAATATTTTGTAACATGTGAAAAAATAATCTAAAACTGTACCATGTACTTTTACATGTCATCTTCATTTCATCCTAATAAGCCTAAGGTATATATTATTTCCATTTTACAGAAGATCAGTAAGACTGATGAGAAGGAGGAGGAAGGAAGAATATCGGATTTTATATATGAGGAAACTAAAATAAGGACAGATTAAATAAGGTGCCAAAGGTTCTACTGTTCTTAGAAGGGGCAGAGCTTAGACTCTCACCCAAGCATAGACTCCAAAGGTCACACATATAGCGACTACATCAAAGTGTAAATTTTGATTTTCATAGGTGATATTTTACTTGAATTCTATAATTTTTTCAGAGACGATGCTGTAGATCTTAGATTCTTCTGTAGGATCATAGATCTTAGGGAATCTACGATAAGGTGCTATTAACAGCTGTTTCTTAAGATCATGACCACATTGAAGCCTACGAGCACTAATGGCCCCAGTATCTTACAACCTATTTGAGGCCTTCTTCAAGTTTATATAAAGCATCCTTTCTTCCTAAATGTTTTGCTACACTGAAATTTTGCTAGCCAATTTTATATCCTTGTGACTCACGTGCTTTAAACTTTTCAAACCAGTGATTCTTACGTGTTACAGGTGGAGGAGGAAGGCGTACATCTTTAAGAATATCACTGAGGTTACCACTTGTTTTTTTTTTTTTTTTTTTAAATAAACATATGGAAAATTACAGAAACAACTATAGATTAATAGAAGCCCACTCATAGGCTCCAATGTAATCTTAAACACAAGTAAAATTAGATACACTGTTTTATAAGTTAAGATTTTTTAAAAGACAGAAATTAGCATTATATGGTAAGGTTAAAATTTTTCTTTCATCAAAAACAAAAGCTAGTATCAAAAGAAAAGAAAGAAAGAAAGAAAGGACCAGCTAATGTCTTCACCGCCCTATTTAAAAAAGAAAAAACTTCTAAAGAACTTAGAGTTTGTATGAAATACAAAAGGGAGTAGGAACAATAGTTATCACTTTTTGTTTTACAAACATTAAATGAGGGTATTTGCTTAGAAGCTTTAATGTACAAGTATTAATGCTATCCAGTTAACCAGATCAACAACCCAAAAGTATTTGTTGATTTTTCCTTTTCTTCATTTCCCTCACTTAATTTACTGAATTATCTCTATACCATTAAAATATATTCCAAATGCAAATGCTCCAAACCATCCTATGCTACTACTCTATAGCAAGCCACTTTTGCCAGGTTTACTCTAAGAGTCTCCTAAGTGGTCTCCTTTCTTCCAAATGTGCTCCTCCATACCCACATTCCATTCTCCATACAGCAGTTCCGATGATCTTTTTAAAATGCTTTCAAAAATGAAGATGTGAGACTAAACCTTCAATGACTTACTCTTGCACTGAAAAGCAAACTGCCTTAAAGCTATGTGGAAACAGAATCAACGATCAAAATCAACTCTATACTATAAATACATAAGTGGAAAATAAAATTTAAAAAGAAAAAGAAGTTCCAAAAGCATCAAAAAAAACCCTTCAATATCGGGGAATAAATCTAACAAAAGATGCGCAAGGCCTGAACACTATAAAAGGTTAGTGAGAGAAACTGAAGACCTAAGTAAATGGAGAGATACATGATGTTCATAAATTGAAAATCTTGGTATCATTAAGATACTAATTTCTCCTCAACTGATCTATAGATTTAATCAAAGCCTCAGCAAGCTTTTTTATTTTAAAAATGTATAAGTTGACTCTAAATAAAATAAAATCAATGGAATAAATAATCTAAAATAAATCAATGGAAATCACAATTACCAAACAAATCCACACACATGGTCATACATGGTCATGTGATTTATGACCATTTCCACTTCACTGCAGTGGGAATGGATGGCCTTTATAATAAATGGTGCTGGATCAAGTGTATATCCATATGAAAATATGCACAATAGCAAAGATATGGAATCAACCTAAGTGCCCATCAACAGATGACTGGATAAAGAAAATGTGGTGTCTGTGTGTACGTATAACATATATATATGTGTTATATTTATGGACACACACATTTTACATATATAACCTAGCTGTCTTACATCTATGTTATACATGTTATACACACACACCACACATATATATACACATACATACGCATACACACACATCATGGAATACTACTCAGCCATGAAAAAGACTGAAATCATTTCTCTTGCAACAACATGAGTGGAACTTGAGGCCATTATCTTAGGTGAAATAAACAAAGTCAGCCATGAAAAAGAATGAAATCATTTCTCTTGCAACAATAGGAGTGGAACTTGAGGCCATTATCTTAGGTGAAATAAACAAAGTCAAATATTGCATGTTCTTGTAAGTGGGAGCTAAATAATGTGTACACGTGGACACAGAGTAAAATAATAGACACTGAAGACTCAGAAGGTTGGGAGGGTGGTAGGGGAGTGGTGGATGAGAAATTACCTACTGGGTGCAATGTACAGTACTCAGGTGATGGTTACACTAAAAGTCCAGACTTCACCACTACATAATATATAAATGTAACATGACTGCATTGGCATCTCATAAATTTATAAAAATTAAAAATAAAAGGAAAACGTTAAAAGGAACTATTATGTATGGAACATCCACCAGGAAGTAGGCACAGGCTTAGCAATTAGGCAGACCTGGATTTCTATTCACTCTTAGTGACTATGTGACCTAGGGCAGGTTTATCTAAGTTTACTGTGCAAAGATTTCTTAAACAGGACACAAAAGGAACTAATCATGAAATAAAAGCTTGTTATACAAGACTGAATTACAAATTGAGAATTTCTGTTGATCTAATACACAACTCACAGAGTGAAAAGACAGTTCAAAAACACAGAAAATATCTGCAATGCTTATTATTCCATAAAGGACTTGTATGCAAACACATGTTTGAAAATTCTTACAAGTCAATGAGAAAAAGGTAACAACCCAGTAAGGACTCTCTGCAACAGTCTTTTATTTATTTATTTATTTATTTATTTATTTATTTATTTATTTATTTATTTATTTGAGAGGGAGTCTTGCTGTGTCACCCAGACTGGAGTGCAGTGGCGCGATCTCAGCTCACTGTAACCTCCACCTCCCGGGTTCACGCCATTCTCCTGCCTCAGACTCCCAAGTAGCTGGGACCACAGGTGCCCACCACCACGCCTGGCTAACTTTTTGTATTTTTA
>NC_045455.1:76834359-76923255 GCF_002776525.5 Piliocolobus tephrosceles
GACCACAGGTGCCCACCACCACGCCTGGCTAACTTTTTGTATTTTTAGTAGAGACGGGGTTTCACCGTGTCAGCCAGGATGGTCTCGATTTCCTGACCTGATGACCTGCCCGCCTCAGCCTCCCAAAGTGCTGGGATTACAGGCGTGATCTGCAACAGTCTTTAAAAGACAACTTCACAAGAAAGTACATCCAGCAGCCAATAAACATGAAAAACTGTTCAACACCATTAATCTTGATTAATCAATCAATCAATTTAAAAAAAGCATTTAAGCTACTGAAAACTTCCTATTTAATATATCAAAACCTCTCTTTTTTTAAATGTGTAGCGCTATACCAAAAGTCCTCATTCTTCTTGTGACTACTTTCTATCCTTTCTGTAGTTTAGGTGCTCTCTTACTAGAGAAAAATAAAAAGGTTGCACCATAAAAATTCCAAAAGCTGTTCCTATGACTTCATCCCACTACCAATTTCAGTTTTATTCTTTCAGCTATCTTCCACTTAAGGGCCTCTAATTTTCTGTTGTGTAGTTTCTTAGAAGGCCCTTCACCCATTTGCTTTCAAAATATAAAGACAAACCAACCAACCACAAAGTCCTCATATTTTTAAACGAATTTCCTCATTCTCTCTGTATCTATATAAAAATAGATATACAAAGGATTATATATGTATATATTTAAAGAAGTGTGTGTGTATGTATATATATATATTCCTTTTGCTCTAAATACATACATTCTAGTAACTGACAATATGTGGAATTTAAGTTTTTAAGTCAACAAAATTGTCCAAGATAAATTTAAGAGTACAAATGAACATGTTTGAAATAATTTCAAATTACAGCTTATTTTACACCCTTTTTTTTTTAATGTTAAAGCATTTCGGATAAAAAAAAATTTGGTTTTTTGTTTGTTTGTTTTCCTGGCAGAACCATCTGTAAGGAATAATGTAAAACGCAAACTATTCAACGAGAACAGCACCTCTCAAACTTTAATGAGCACATGAACCTCCTGGGAATCTTATTAAAATGTATAATTCGATTCAGTAGGTCTGGAGTAGGGCCTGAGATATTTGCATGTCTAGTAAGTTCCCAGATGATGCCCAAGCTGCTAATCCACATACTATGCTATCAGCAGTAAAAAGAGATTCAAAGCAGTAACCATATCCTAGAATTTAACTGACTATTTATTTAAAGAATCATTTTAGGTTTTTTTTTTTTTTCTCTCCAGAGGACCGGGCAAATCAATCCTGACTACTATTAATTTGATATGGGTTTCATTTAAGACAGGCTATATCTTTTCAATTAGAACTGTACTATTACTATAGTAAGAAATAATTTTAGAAAATGTCAGTCTAGCCTAAATTGATACAGCATTGTGTCTTTTGCAGTAGAGATACATATTCTCTTTAAACTTCACTAGATTTGCAGTTATGAATATTTCAGGAGAGCTTGATAAGGAAGGGAGTATGAATACTTGAATACTCAAGTGCTTCAAACTGCTTTGTTAGGGAAAAGGTACGTCTTTCAATAAAATTATGTCCTTGAATTTTCTTTTTTTCATGCTGGATAAAGAATTAGTTCCCAAGTAGGTCTTTTCAAAAGCACAAAAGCAATCATATTTTTAAAAATTCATCTCTGGCTATACCTTTATTTTAAAAGCTATTCTTCCTAACAATTATACTATCCACTTAAAATTATATTAACAAAAATTTCCACTTGGGTGCTTTGCTAATGAAGAACATTCTACAATAAATACTGTTTTCTTCATAGAGCTACAGTGTTTTTAGAGGAAGCAAAATGGTTCACAAGAAGCAGAATAAGTAAAAAATATAACTAATATAAAATTATGGAGCATTAAAATTTGATGAAAGGAAGATATTCTTGCAAAAAACGTGAAATGATTGTAGATACAAGCAACATATAAGTTGTAAAGAGAATCATAATATAGTTGCAATCTAATGTAAAAATAACTAAATATGGCCCAGTTCATATCTGAGAAAAATGTCGAGTGTTCAATTAATAATAATGACAACGAAAACAACAATAATGATCAGAGCCCATTCACTGCTATAAACTCACATAAGCTGCAATATTGATTGGTAATTAATATATTTAAATTACAATTACTTTCTTCCCTCACTTTCATCCTGTTCTGTTCAAAGTTTTAATTGGAAGATGTCATCCTTCAATTGCCTTTTACTATCCATTACAGATGACCCTTAAACAACACACGTTTAAACCACAAAGGTCCACATTTACGTAGATTTTTTTTCTCCCTCTGCTACTCTCTGAGACAGCAAGACCAATCCCTCTTCTTCCTCCTCCTCAGGCTACTCAATGTGAAGACAATGAGGATAAAGACCTTTATGATGATTCACTTCCATTTAATGAACAGTAGATATATTTTCTCTCCCTTATGATTTTCTTGATAACATTTTCTTTTCACTAGCTTACTTTATTGTAAGAATACTGTATATAAATACATACAACAAAAAAATGTGTTAATTGACTGCTTACATTACTAGCAAGGCTTCCCAGTCAATAGTAAGCTAATTAGCAGTTACATTTTGAGAGTCAAAAGTCAGATGCAGATTTTTTCAACTGCACAGGGGTCAGCATCCTAACTCCCATGTTGCTCAGGGGTCAACTGTATATTTTCCTGTTTTGTTGCAACTTTCATTTTCACTTTTACATGACTAATAAAATATACAGAAATTTACTATTCGAGTAATAAAACAAAATAAATGGATAACCACTTGGGAAAGAATAAGATCTTAACTTTTCAGTCTGAACAATAATAAACTTCAGTAGATTAAAAATTTGTCGCAAAAGTGAAACCAGGGTGTGGTGGCTCACACCTGTAATTCCTGCACTTTGGGAGGCTGAGGCAGGAGGATCACCTGAGGCCAGTAGTTGGAGACAAGCCTGGGCAACATAGTGAGACCATGTCTCTACAAAAAAAAAAAAAAAAAAATTAAATTAGCTGGACATGGTGGCATGCACCTATAGTCCCAGCTACTTGGAAGGCTGAGGCAGAAGGATGGCTTGAGCCCAGGAGTTCGAGGCTACAGTGAGCTATGATCCTGGGAAACAAGAGTAAGACCCTGTTGCTTAAAAAATAAATAAATAAAGTGAAAACATAGAAACACCTAAGAAAATATATCTAAATAAATACATTAAAGAATCTATCATTTCCCCACTAATAGATGCTAACTTTATTACATATTACATTCTAAATGTTTTTTCTTGTGGGAATACTTTCAAGCGTGGAATGCTCCCAAGGGAAAAAACTATATAAAAAGTTATATTGAACTATAAAAAAATTAAAAGTTGATGTTTCAGAAAATACTACAGGCAAATTTTAAAGGCAGATGATAATGTGGAGAAAATGTCTGTAATATATATGATGGAGTTAATATTCTTAAGGCATAAAGACTATCAGAAACAAACAAGACAACCCAACAGGAAAATGGCAAAGGACGTGAACAAGCAATTCACAAACAGCCAAAACACATTATCTTAAAATGCTCATTCTCACTAGAATCACAGAAATCCAAATGAGAAAAATAACAAAATGTCACTTTTGCTCATCGTGTTGGTAAATATATTTTTTTTAATGTCCATTATCCAGTTTTAGCAAGGGTTGGCACTTTTTCAGTAGGAGGTAGGATGGTAGATTTGAGGAAATGGGTGAAAGTAAGTATGGTAAATGTGAGTGGCTGCCAAAGGACAATCAGTATTTGCTGGACCTCCTGGAGGGCCTTCCTGATGCTGGAGACAATTTTTAGTGACTCCTGTCTGTATGATGTAATTTCCTTTAGCAGCGCTCAGGAAAAATGGAAAACTTGAATTCAAGGTGGTTTTGCAAAGTGAATGTGGTAAAATGGCAAGGGTGCAAGAGATTTAAAGCTAATGGCAAGATAGCGACGGAATATAGGCCAGCAGAAAATGAACTGAACCATTCATGTTACCAGTATTTATTGAGCACCTCATGGGCTGGCATATAAGAAAATTAATTACATTTGTATATTGATCTTTTCACCAATGACTTCACTAGAATTCATTTTCTGGTTGCACAACTTTTTAGTTGATTCTCCTAGGTCCTCAAAATAGACCATCATAACATCCATAAATAATCTAACGTCTCCTCCTTTAAAATATTTACAATTCATTTCTTTATCTGGTCTTTCTACCATGGTTATTATTTAAAAGTATTGGCAAGCATTCTTGTTCTTCACTTAAATAGAAGAATCACGAGTGTGTCAATATGAATTATGATGTTGGCTGTTAGTTTCATCTCTTTTTATATGGTTAAGGAAGTATTCTTCAATGACTTACTAAGATTTTCCCTAAACAATGTGATCGAATATGAGAATATAAAATTTATTCTATATACTCATTTAGTATATTTCCTAACACTGAAACATTCTTATATTCATGTAATAAATCATTCTTGGTTTTAATATATAAATGCTGAATTTTGAAGTTTTAAAACTTAAAAGGTGACTAATACATGGTTTTCACTACTGGCTATCTTTAAAAGGTTTTATGTCAGTGTTATACTACCTAAAACAAACTGAGAAGCTTTCCATATTTTTTCGTGTTCTGGAGAATTATCTGTTCCTCCTAAGTATGAATGAAGTTCTCTATATAATCTGAACGAGGCCTGGCAACACGTTCTTTAATAACTTTTCTTCCTTCCTTAGGTATATTCACACTTTCCACTTCCTTTTGACTCACATTTTACCAATTTATGTCACCTTAAAAAGCATTCACCCTATTCAGATTTTCAGATGATTAGCATAAAACTGCATATGTGTACTCTCTAAGTTTTAATTCTCATCTGTGGATTGTCTCTAATTTCTAAAAACTTTTAATTTTCTTTTTTTCTTGATTAAACTTGTTAGAAGTTTGTCAATTTTGTTTATCTTTTCAACAAATAATTCTGCTTTTGTTTTCTAATTTGTCACAGCAATTTAATTCCATCCTTTCCATTTATCTTTATTTTATTGTTCTGTTTTAAATTTCTTAATACAAATGCCTAATGCATCTATTTTCAGTCTTAAGGCCCGTACGTTTTTCAATTGGTAAAGCTGGAAATATGCTTACCCATGAGCTTTTCTACATACCGCAATCTGGCTCCTATCTCCACCACAGAACTAAAATTGTCCAGTTAGGTCACCTAGCACGTATATATTGCCAAAGATAACAAGCCTCCTACTAGAACTCTTTAAAAGCATCTGTCATTATTAACCATGCCCTCCTTCTAGAAACTCTCTTCTCTTAGCTTTTCTGATAAAACCTTATCCTAATTTTTGTCCTGACTCTCTGGCCATCCTCTCTTAGCATCATACTGTTGACTTTTTTCCTTCTCTTAAATGTCAGCATTTCCCAAGACTGTGTCCTGGTAGCTCCACTCTTATAAAAAAAATTCTTCCTAGTGACTTCACCCAAACCCATGAATTCAACTATCTCTTATATGTAAAACTCTCTAAATCTAAATGTATCGCTCCCCTTTAGATAAGACCAGTTCCAGAGGGATGTCTCATAGGCACCTCAAATTCAACTTATCTAACTTAGACGATACCATCTTTATCTCCCAAATTGTTCCCTCTTTCTGCATTCTAGATATTTGTAGTTAGCCTAGGAATTATTCTAGATGACTCCCTCTCACTTACCCACATTCAGTCAGTCATCAAGTTTTGAAGATTTTATCTTTACCCTTCAAGATTCTGTCCCCTCTTGCCTAGTCCCAGAGTCTTTCCCTTAGATCATGTACGAATAAAAACAACTGCAATACTCCTTTAATTTTCCTATCTCCAACCCAGCCTCCCCACTTATATATATAAAACACATCACTTTACTAGCGGTATTTTTTAATAAATGAAAAATGTGTTTATAGGTAACTCATACTCATGTTCTAGCATATTCTATTTGTTACTTCTATTTAAGATGACCCCATCCACTCCTTTCTTCACCTATCTAAAGCCTACCTGTCCTTCAAAGTTCAACTCTCTTACATCTCTCTGTGGAAAGCTCCCTCTCTGTAGAAGAGTACATATAGTTTGCTAAATATACTCCTCCATTGGTGCTAGCATATACCCTAGGCACATGTCTTTCATAAATCATAGGATTCTATAATAACCAGACTTATTTGGTCATTTTCCACTAAAGGAGAAGCAACCTTAATGAGGTCAATAGACCTTGAGTGTTCATCCTTGTACTCTCAACATCTAGCACATATTTGTTCATGTTTAATGTTTGGGTATCATGTATAAATTATTTTAGAAGAGTTCTGTCTAAATAAGAACCATAAAAACAAATATAACCAGAAATGATTGTTAGTAAACTAGTGATGCAAACAGAAATACACAAGGCAAGAAAAATTAAGGTAGACATTCCAGCTCCACCAATTCATGTTGCTTTTCCAAATGAATTTGAGTCATGCATGTGGGTCAGGAAGTAGACTCCTATTAAGGCTTAGGAAAGTGAAGATTGAACTTAGGAAAGTAAAGATTGACCAGGTATTCTGAACTAAATTGCTACTGACTATTTTATACCATATTACAAAATCTGGGCCTAATATAGCTAGCCTATTAGATAGAGCAGTACAATTAAAAAGCCAGCATAGTGATTGTGACACATCCTTGAAAAACTCATGTCCTCAATAATGAAACAAAAATAAAGAAGGATTTGATCATCATTGTAAATATATTCCTTAAGGTCCTACCAAAATACCCTGCTCAATTTAAGATATTAGATCTTACAGAACTTGTTCACGTTTTTGTTGTTTATTTGTTTTTTTGTGGGATTTTTTTCTTGTTTGTTTTCATAAATAATTATATAACTCAGAGGAGCATACATTTCACAAGGGCAAAACTGTAACATCAGGGGTAGAAATACAAGCTGTTTGGAAAAAACATTTTGTAACAGTTCTGGTTTTCCAATCTATATGTCATCTTAGCCCCTGGCTAAATACAGTAAATTTGTTTTAATTATACAACTTCTGTGACAGAAAAAATGGTAGTAAAATTGGAGCCTGAGACACTATCTCTAATTATAACTCGATGTTATACTGTTTCCAGAACGAAGACTATAAACTTAGGTACAGTCAGCCATCTCAAAATGAAAGTTGTTGGTGACAGGAAGAACTCAAAGAAACACAGAATGTAATGGGAAAAGTTATAAATCAATAATAAAATCATTAGAACATCTTTAATGTGAAAGATTCACATTCATGTAATTTAATAATTACATTTTTCAAACATACCTTGTCCATTAATTTACTTGCATGGAGACTCAGGCTATTGAAGAATATTTTTTTGCTTAGCAAATGCATTTCTTCAATGGTAGTCAACAATGTAGTTGCACTATTTCCAACAATGCCACTAAAAGCAAAGGATATTTCAGGTTGCAAAACAGAAACTGAAACAAAACAGTTCTTTAACTGAGTAGAATGCTTTAAAAAGACCTAGATTTAAATAAAAGTGTTTATGTAAAATATAACCTGTGAATTACAAATACTCTAGTTTCATATTTTAAAAATCAGGATTTTTGTTTTTCTTTTGAATTAGGTGATGAAAAAATAAAAACAAACTACTATGTTTTCAATATTTCACAATCTCTTTTAGCAAAACTGTGGGTCAGAACAAATATTTGTAATATATAAAACCCTATCTCTATTTTTCCTCTGTTAGAGTAAATATATGTCTCGATTATCTAAGACAGTTAAATTTTAAGAACATTGAATCAACAGTTCTATTGATAAAATATTTAAATTGTATAAATACTGAGTTATTCTTTTAATTAAAACTGTCATACTATATCAATAACACACCTATAAATTAGTTTTCCAATTTTTATACAGCTGCCTACAGAGCAGTATATTTAGACTAATTGAAAAGTCTGATAAGTCTGAAAAGTATGATAATATTTTGAAATAACTAATTACATTAGTACATTCCACAATCCTCAATTTGCTATTGTATAAGGATACTTCTTAGACCCATTCAAGGAGGTTTCCCATTTTTGCCAAGATCTAAGACAAGTATGTATATAAAATAATTCCCAATTTTTTTCTCCTAATTCACACACTAAAAATGATTTTAACAACTTTCTAGGGGAAAAGCTTCTCAAGGATATGAAAATATGCTGTAATCCAGTAGGGAATTATAATTTCTAAAGGCATAACAACATCTTCCATGCCTAAAACATTTTAGATTGCTAAAGATGAATATAATGGCATTAAATACTACCAAACAGTAAGCTAAAACACAGCAAATTCACTGATAAATCATACCACATATGATATATTATAAAAGCAAATATTAATCTTTGCAAATGTAATATTTCAGTACAATTCTGAAACCAAAATAAATTAGATAAATTCTTACATAGTTCACAAAAAAAAGCAAATTATTAGTAAAATACATATATAGAGCAAACAGCAAAATACCAGCAAATTGCTAAACCAATAGCCACAATACTTGTATTTTAAAGAAACAACAGGTATTTCAGTTAAAAATAATGTAAACCAAATACTAAAATGAACTGGATGGAATTCCCACACATGCCTGCACATGCAATAAAAACAAGTATTTCTCTGAACAAAAGTGTACATCAAGCAACACGGGAAGCAAATTAAATGAAAACAAATAGAAACAATTTAATGAAAAATTTAGAGAGAGCTCAACATACATTTACTTTTTTTTTTTAATTTGTAGCTATCAGCTGTACTTTGCAGTTATTCAGATCTAGAATTTCCTAACATTTATTGAGCACTCACTATGTTCCAGTAACTTGTCCAGATAATTGTAGACGTTTCTTCTGACATTTCATTCCATATTTCTATCCAACATGCTTATACTACTACTTGATTTTTCAGTTTTAGGTATTATCTACAAATTCCCTGATGTAGAAGATGAGAGTTAAGCTCTCTTATACAGTTCTCCTCCTCCACCACAACACACCCAAACTTTACCTTCCGCAGGCTTCCTAATATAGCCACGGGCACACAGTTCTGGTAAGTAACTATTCAATGTTTATATCATTACACTCATGTAAATACTATTCAGAGCTGACCAAAGAATCAGGGATACCCAAAACAAGCCAATGAACAGGCTAGTGATGAAGAGAAATCCCAGTGTGACAGCCAAGCAGCTTGCAGTAGGCCTAAAGGGCAACACATCTAGACTGGAGGGGAATGAGGGCTCCAAGAAGGGTATCAGACAGGGGCAGGAGAGAGGCCGATTACCTGGTGGACTATATGGTGAGACAGTGCAGTGCTGAGTTCTCTTAAATAGCTTGGATCCGAAATAGTGATAAGGGCATAGGAAAGTAAAGTACAAAATCAAAGTGTTTATTAATTCCAGGGAGAAAAGTTTTAGAGGAAAAGATATATAATCCAAGCATGCTCGAGTCCCTGTTTTTTGGATTCTATATCTTCCTTTTGTTAGGAGTTTTAATGTATAAGAGGTGAATTTTTTGAGATCTTGCATGCATCTTGTTTTTTTCCCAACTTCACTGCTATTCCTTGCCAGTTTTGTGGTTTCTCCTCTTCTTGACCTCAAAATATTGGAGCTTCCCAGGACTCAGTCCTTAGCCCCATTCTTTATCTATACTCATTTCTTAAGTGACCTTACCTACTCCCATGGCATCAAATGTCATCTATTTTCTGAAAACTAGACATTTATAGCTTCAGCCCTGATTTCTCTCTGTATTATTTGCTCACTCAAAATCTCCTACTCTATGTTCACAGATACATCAAATCTGACAAGGCCAAAACTGAACGAAATTCTTCATTACCCACCACTCCCATCAACCAGTTCCTCTCCAGCATTCCCCATCTCAGCGAACAAAACCATTCACCCAGCTGTTCAAACCAAAAGCCAAGAATTCATCCTTGACTCCTCACACCTCACTCTATCTAGTATGTATACATGTCCTATTGGCGGTGACATAAATTGTCTCCGAAATCAACTACTGTCACCCTAGTCTAAACTCATCATCATCTCTTCTCAGGACCACAACTGCTTTCTAAATATCTTCTTTATTTTCCCTTTTGTCTCACTACACTACATGATTCACAGAGTATTCAGAGTAACCTCGTAACACCAACCTGCTCAGGTCACTCAAAACCCTCACATTTTTCCCAATCTTATTCACTCAGTATGAAATCTAAATATCCACTATGGCCTTCAAAATCCTACACGAGCTGGCCTCTCTCTACCTTTCTTATTTCATCCCCCTACTCCTTCCAATTCACTACACTCCAATTCCTGGTCTTCTTTCTAGTCCTCCAAAATGCAAGCTTCTCCTAGCTTCAGTGCCAGAGTGTATTTTCGTCCTGGACATTCTTCCCCAAAATCTTTTCATGCCCAACTCCTCCATATTATTCACATCTGTATTCAAATATCACCTCTACTGAATGGCCTCAAAAATAGTCACACACGCATATATCTAGTCATATATGGTCACTCCCTATACTTTCTATTTCCTTTCTCCTGCTTTATCTTCAGTACCCTTATAACTACCAAAAATTATTATTTTATACTTGCTTGTCTCCCCTACTAGAATGTAAGTTTAAGCTCTGTTTTGTTAATTACTGTTTCCTTATTACCTAGAAGAATGGCAAGTATACAGTCAACTTTTTAATTGAATGAGGAAATGTGTGAACAAGTAGAAAAAGTACATGCAAAAAGTCAAAGAAAGATTTTAATTGTCATCTTCAGTATCATCTTCAAAGACAGAAAAATTACAATTATCAGAGCCTAAAAAACTTATTATCATCTTCAGAATCTGAATTATTTTTTTCTAACATTTTCTGCATTAGAAACTAAGATGTCAGTATCTTTAAATAATAAATTTCATTTAGTCCCATCATGGACATTATTAAATAAACAATTTTAAAAATTATTTTACCAGCATCTTTATATAACACAGCATTTGCTATGTCTAGCTTTCAGCTGCCCTTGTGTTTTCTAAGTATTTATTATTCTCTTATTATAGGATGCTATAATATTACAACTGAAACTAATTCATTGCTTTTGAATTATGGGAATGTTGACAATAAGTTTATATCTAAAATATTAAGGGACTAATCCAAATTCTATCTCTGATCAGTTTTGTAGACTACAGCTTGTTAGTTTTGTTTGAAAATCTACTAGTAAGATGTAAAATCCCCTTCTTAGCTGTCAAGTTCTGGGTGGCTACTGTCTGTCACTAAGGGGTAGGTGATAACCTTACCAGTTTTCTGGTACTCTGTAAACTAGTGCTCCTTGAACCTTTCCTGGTAATGTTAGTTATATTCTTCTTAGATTTTTAACAGTTGGCCTACTATTCCTGATACTGGCATACTGTAATTTTTAAATAATTATTTAATAGAAAAATGTAAAAACTATCAAAAATATGGCTTGGAAAGACATTGTTTTAACATAACTACACATGTAACAGTCTTACAGTAACAGTTACAATAAAACTCAAGGGTATACCACCAACAGACACATGTAAAGCAAAAATGAATGCATAGTTTGGAGTCAAAGATTACATTTTATATAAGACGAGTGGTTCCTAATCAGATCAAGTTGCCAGTATGTAGAGAAGATAAAGCTATGATTCTATTTTATCACTTATAGTAAACTAAACGCTAAAGAATTTAGGTATTTACATCCAGAATAGAACATTTAATTCACTATGCTCTATTTTGAGTATATGGTGTGGCTGCGTTAGTTGCCTTGCATGTCTTTTACTAATGCAGGAAGACTCAATAAAGACTTACATTATAGACTTATATTGTTATATAAGTTGTGTGTGTGTGTGTGTGTGTGTGTGTGTGTGTGTGCGTGTGTGTGTGTGTAGTTCAGCTTGGAGAAAAAAGGAGAAAGGAAATAATAGACCTTAAGGCATAGCATGTATAATATGCATATAATGATTTACATGGTGTGGAGGTTCTACTAGTTATGCTTAGTGTATAATTACCATACACAATATAAAAAAAAATCTTGTACTGTGCTGTAACTGAAAGAAACATCACATTGGATTTGGCAAGCACATTTTGCCATTCCACTTACCTGATTGTATGGTGATAAAATTTGAGGAGATTAGAAATTTTATATAATAAAACTGCCCCAGGTTCAGCAACTATTACTTGCTCAATGCGAACCTATTAAAATACATGAGAGGAAAGTAAACATTTCTTAAAAGTATAACTTTTTTTCATTAATAACATATGGTATGAATATAATAACAAAGACACAATTTTATTATTGCAGAGATCACAAAATGCCTCCTAAATAATTGCTGAGTAGTAAGTCATAGAAGATGGTAAAGTAACAAACATTTTAACATAGATATACTCCACAAAAAAACTGACCCATTATTTGCAGAATTTGGTTCAAGTCAGTTGTTACGAGAAATATCAATACATTGAGATCATTTGAGATTTATCACCAGTATATAATGGAATTTGGTTCAATACTAAATTGTAAAGGCAACTGCTACATCCGTAAAACAGATTATCAATGAAAACATATTGCTTTATTGCCAAATATTGAAGAAAAAAAATTCCAGTCTATAAATTATGATATCAAGTTTGTCTATTAATCAAAGAATAGAAAAGTAGACAAATCTTGAATTAGCACCAACATATTTGCCAAATTATAAGACTACCAGAGCAAAATCAGATCTAGTTCAAGATTAACTTGATCTGCCTCAAGATTTAGCAACTAGGAATTTTTTCTAATTAAATTTCATCCTTCACTGATCTTTCTTTTCTCTTATTAATGAATATAATCTAAACTACACTGATAAATGCTTACTTAAATGTTGTATCTGCCCTTAAGCTATTGCTTACATTATATCTTCTTGCTTTCCTAACTAGTTTCTAAATACAAATATAGTATAGACATTATGTCTTCTTCTGCCTATTTTACATCTCTGTAACATCTGGTAGAACAGTATACACACAACAGATGTTTAATAAATGCTTTTAAAAGTTGAATTTTCTCTGTATTTAGATTTTGGCGTATGTCATAAAAAAACTATGATTTGCTAAAATGAGATTTTATATCTGCATACAAAAGCCTCTTAGATTACAGAAATCAATTCACATTTACATTAATATGTTTATGAAATTGGTTCATCTGTTGGTATACGTGATAGACTATCTAACTACCACAATACCATGGATCATGAATGGCATTTGAACTTAAAAAATATATTTTTCCATATTATAATTTATTTTAAAACCAAGACCTTAACAGTGACTTAAATTATATGTTATATCAATAAAAGTGATATTTTCTTAATTTTAATATAATTATTACAGAAAAATATAAAAAATGTTAATTGTAGGCAAACAGCTCTTTACTAGCAGATTTTAAACACCATCTCAGCTATCTGGCCACCTGCCTTCCAGAATTTTGAGGCATCAAGAAAATATTCTTAGTTCTAACTCCCTTAAGAAAGAGAGAAAAGAGGGGAGAGGGAGAAAGAAAGAAAGGAAAATAAAACAGGGAAGGGAGGGAGGAAGGGAAAAAAACAATTTCTATCTCTCTCGAATACAAAGGTTTTGAGGGAAAGTGGCAATAAACAATACAACAGCTACAATACAAAATAGAACAGAGAAAGACTGGAAAATCAGGAGACTGACAAATAATACACCAAGAATGCTTTGTTTGCCACACAGAAAGAAACACTCTGTCTTATGAGGGCTATATAAGAGGCTAACCATTTTCAGCAAAACCCAACAGTCACAGGAGAAACAACAAAAGACAAGAGAAACAAAAAGTAAAAAGTAAAAAAGGTCAAAGAGGCCGAAGAAGTGGTGGTAGCAGCAACTGGGCTGGAAATTATCACTGTGATGACAGTGGAGGGAAAAATCATTAGCAGAGCTGGAAAGCAGCAATGGGAATAATGGCTCAGATATAAAGTGTGTTGGAACAAATCCTGGCACATCATAAGCACTCAATAAATCCTAACTGCATTGTGAGAAGCAGCATCAACCATAAAGACAGATATTAAAAGTAGCAAAATGGGCTTCAGGCACCCTGACAGCAGAGAAGGCAGGGAAGAGCTAAAAGAACAGTGGCTCTCCTCTCCAAGGCCAGAGAGACAGCTAGAGCAAAAGTGAGAGCAAGAGAAAGGGAGTGGGTTTGTGTTCATGAAGGGGACACGGGAAGAAGGGAGGACTAAAAAAGATGATGATGAACTTCCTTTACCTTAGTATCACAGACAGCTGCTCAGGGTAGACAACTGTTCCTATGTATACCTCAATCTGAGGGCCCAATGACTAGGTTGTGTACAATATTCAGCTTTATTTTCCATGCCATTGATCTTTTACATACGCCTGCTTTCACAGAACCCGCCATAATCTAAGGTCTATAGCATACACTACCCTAAAGATTTTATTAAAAGAGAAAATTCAAATGAAAGTTGGTAATCTCTCAGCAATCTAAAACATTCACATAAAAAAAGGATTTTATACCCATGGGCTTGAAAAAAAATTTAATATATTAGTTCTGATCTTTCTAGCTACAATTTTGGAGTAAAGACATGTACAAAGTAATAGGGTTGATGCTGATGAGCCATGGATCGTATCCTCTATACAACATATGTAATCTTAAACTTAGAGCACCGATTCTTTAAACTGGCAATAGGTTTACAGATCTTATCTTAATACATACATTTACAAATATTTAATCTACCACCTATGATGTTTCACTTTACTAAGACAAAGAAAAGATTAAACAAGGTAGAATAAATCAAATATATAGTTTCTCAAGGATTATCTCCCATTACCGCTATAACCTTTTCTTTATGCTTCTAAAAATCAAAATCTCTTACTCTAAAAAAAAATCATTTCTACAAAAAATAATAATGGACAGAAAAGTAGCCATAACATCCAATATCATATGTCATTAGAAAAAGTTTAGCTGCTTATCAATTAGGAAGAAGAAATTTTGTATGAGTGAGATTATAAAAGCAGATTGATCACTAGAAAAATTCAGAATTATAATTGCAAAAGGAAACATTAAAAGTCAAAATTTTTTTCCTCATCTAACAACTATATCACTGAAAATATAACCACCAAATAAAGTCATACAGAAAAAAAATTCTTAAAACAGTGTAACACTGTCTATCAGTATAAAAGGAAGGGAGGTATGAAGTTGCTGGATTATATATCACTATCAAGCTAATTTGATATGTAACTATTGTGAACACCTGCTAAATATTCTCTGGAGTATGCAATATATATTATCATCATATGGAAAGATTTCAAGTTTCTGTCATTTCAGAAAAGGAATTTTTCTTCATTTTATAACAAAAAGATACTTGTTTGCTTACTAGTGTCTTCTTTCCCTTTGGCATCTTATATTTAAATTTGCCAGCAGATCACAATAAGGTCCTACAATTGTCATAAAGATCTTTCTGAGTATGTACATTTAAGGAAGATGAAATGAGAATTTCTAAGTACATTTTAAAACAAAGGCAGACTTCAGTATATAATGTCTTTATATAAGTGGTTGGTATTAGTTTAAACATTAGTTTAAACATAATTCTTACTCAAACCAGGACAGGAAAATGAAAAGTCCACTATAACCCTTAGATTCTAAAATTACAATATTTACACAATTACTTTTTAAAAAGAAAAGGAAAAGCATACACCTACTATGTAGCCACAAAAATTATAAATTATATTTTTTTTTAAAAAAAGAAAGAATAGCTGTAAAAAGAAACATAATTACACAAGCAAGGAAGCAGGGGAGGTAAGGCAGATAAAGTAAAATTTACTTTATCTTTTACCTAGTCACTTTATCAAAGTGACTACGACTTTAACTATATGAAGTTATAAAAAGGTATAAAAGCATAGCAAAATAAATCTCATTTTATTCCTCCTCTTCTTCTATCTTTCCAGTAACTGCCAGTATACAAAATAAATAACATTTATATAAGTTATATATGTCTACATCAAACGATGACAAGTAAATATTTCATTTGGGAGAAATAAGTAAAATAATTTCAAGATACTTTGCCATTTATTTTCTGAATATACAGTTAGGTCCTATGAGATCAAGTTAGAGTAATAGTTAAATTTGTCAATATAATCAATTGTCACAAAGTGTGTCATCTGAGATATCCTTGCCTGGAACATATACCAAAAAAAAAAAAAAAAATAGAAATAAAATAGAAATAATTTTAGAAATAAAATAAAATTAATGTATTAGAAATTAAAATTAATTATAGAAATAAAATAAAATTAATTTTAAAGTTCATTTCTTGAAAAAAATAATTAAACTTCTGGATTTCAATTTCCATGTACGAAATTGAAGTCAATCAAGGAAACTGGTTTACAAGGAAAAGTAAACCAACAATTGCCAAGTATTCTCTAAATATTAATAAAGGAAAATAAAGGTGTTTACCATCTGCTAAATACTTAGTAAGTGTCATAAACTATGTACTTCATCTACACAGTCATCCTCACAACAACCCTGGATGATAGATGTTTTAACATACAGGTTCCATGGGAGCATAATTCAGGTAGGTGCAGAAGAGTTAAGCAGATAGAATAAGTAAACACAATTAAGTGGCAATATGGGAATTCTAACTCAAATTTGATTCCAAATTCTGTTCCTTGCACTATATATAGTATTGCTAATACCAATACATATTATTTTATCCTTAGATTAATCATTATTTATTGCTATAAGCAAAAACTCTTCTATGTTTGAAGCAATCAAGTAAACAAAATATTCTTAGTAAATCTCTCTGTTAAGAATTCAGAGATCTGCTATTTAAATTTAATAGATTTTTTCTCAATCGAGTAAGAAAAATTACTACAGGAAATATAATCTGTAAAAAAATAGGTCAATATATGCAAACTACAAATATTTCCAATTTTCTTTCTCAGAGAGAAAACTGGCAATTATTATTTTAAAATGTTTCTTATTAGTCTACATTAGTGTGCTAATTTGAAAAAATTATAGATTGTATTTGAGCTGGTATCAGTTTCTTAACTTCCTACAAATAAGGTAGTAATTTAACCAGGTACCATATAGCATATGTAAAAACAAAGTATTTTACCTTTAGAGGCCTGCACACACCTTCAGTGATATGCCCAACAACTTCTTGAATATTTTCTTCAACACCTAAAATTAATTACTACATAATTAATATTTGTTTCCATATTATACCTTGCTTCATATAAGTTCAAAAAACAAATAATATATAATACATATAATTAATGGCACTAATAACTTTTAAAATAACCATAACAGGGCCAGGCGTGGTGGCTCACGCGTGTAATCCCAGCACTTTGGGAGGCCGAGTTGGCTGGATCACAAGATCAGGAGATTGAGATAATCCTGGCTAACACGGTGAAACCCCATCTCTACTACAAATACAAAAAATTAGCCAGGCATGGTGGCAGGTGCCTGTAGTCCCAGCTACTCGGGAGGCTGAGGCAGGAGAATGGCGTGAACCCGGGAGGCGGAGCTTACAGTGAGCCGAGCTTGCGCCACTGCACTCCAGCCCAGGCGACAGAGCGAGACTCCATCTCAAAAAAAATAAAAATAAAAAATTAACCATAACAATATTTTAGTAAGTTTGGTATCTCTTGGGACATTACTAATTGTGTTAACATATTACTAATTGTGGTAATACCTAATATGTGTCTAGAAAGCCTTAATTCATTTGATTTTGAGTTAATAAAATGAATATTTCTTTGTGAAAAAGATTAAATTTATAAGACAGAGAAAAAAAAGTCTGAAATGTATTCATTGAATGAAGTGATGCCAAGATGTATTAGCATTTATTCTACAAACATCTTGTTCCAGGCAGTACTGCTTAGCACATACACTGAGGGTATAAAGTTGAAAAATACACCTTGAAATCTTACAGAAAAACTGGTATTTTCCAAACACCAACTATTTATCAAGCTCTGTACTGGGTATTTGACATTTACTGTTTGTAACCACCTTCATTTTTACAGAGCCCAGAAGACTGAAGTCATTCCTGTAGAATAACCTACTTCATCGAACTACAATCTATTTTCTTTCTTAACACTGCCTTATATATACTTTTCTAAAACATCTTTAAGGAAACACATTTATTTAAATGGGGTAATGAGAATAATAACAGAAAGAGAACCTAACAATGCACACTTTGTGCCAGTCTAACATATGCTGAGTCTAATCTTGATACTGAAGAGTTAGAATCTATGAGGTTAGTATTACCACCATAACACTGACTCATCTTGCAGATAATGTGAACCACAGAGACGTGTGGCTGAGCTATGTAAAACAGTCAAGTGATATCAAGCCACAGTGTCTCTCTTAACTTCCTATCAAAAATAGAACATTTTAAAATCATACATACACTAAACCCTCAAACTCTAAAATAGGCCTCTTTAGGTAATCACAACTAAGAAGATTTGGAATTCTGTAAACAAGACATCAGCAACTCTCAACTACAGTTATTTTTCTTCCCTGACATCAAGACAAAAATTTTAAGTACATTGTATATATGGTGATGTAGTTTGGATGTTTTTCCCCTCTAAATTCATGTTGAAATGTAATCCCCAACGTCGGAGGTGGGGCCTGGTGGGAGAGGTTTGGGTTATGGGAGTGGATCTCTTATGAATGACTTGGTGCTATCCTCACAACAGTCAGTGTTGCTTAAAAGTGTGTGGCACCTCCCATCTCTCTGTCTTGTTCCCTCAGTCACCATGTGACATGCTGGTTCTTCCCCTTTCACCTTCCACCATGACTCTATGCTTCCTGAGGCCTTCACCAGAAGCAGATATTGGCATCATGCTTCCTCTACTGCCTGCAGAACCGTGAGTCAAATTAAACCTCTTTATAGATTACCAAGCTTTAGGTATTCCTTTATAGCAATGCAGAAACATACTAACAGATATGATAACTGTTTTAAAATTTTAAAACAGTGTCATGAGAATGAAAAAAGAGGTTGGGTAGCAGAAATGAAATAATTAGTAGCTTAAAGATCTTAAACAAGTCACTCAGCCTGTTTACACACAGATAAAACTAAGATAACACCACCTTGTACCTTTAAACCGTCATGCAGAGGATTTGAGAAAATGTATGCTAGATATTCCAGAAATTTCTTAAAAGTGCCACAGAGGCTAGACGCCTAGCCTCTAGTTGATATGGAAGGTCATTAGGGTTCACTATAAAACTGAACAGTTGAGTGACAGGACAAAGGTGATGGAAGAGAAAGTCTATTAGCAGAATGAGGGAGAATCTAGAGAAGAGAAAGACTAATCAGGACACTTATTGTACCATCAAGGTGTTTCTAAGTGAAGAAGATGGCAACAAGAGTAGAAACAGAGATGCTTGTGTTATTTTCCGTATTTAGGCATTAGCAATGTAATCGGTGGACCCACCTTGTGTAGTTACATGCTTTAAGAGAGCTTCAAGGTGTTCCTTTTCAGAAGCAGTAGCTTGATGGAGCCAAGCCAACATATCTCCCACATACCTAATGAAAACTAAATGTTAATAAAGATTTCCTTTGGAAAAACATCAACTCCTCTTCTGCTGTCTGATTACTATACCTCAAAGGGTCATGAGAGTGCATTTCAATTGGTCTAGGTGTACCTCCGGGGCCCCCTCTTGTGAGCGCATCAATAAATCCACGAACAACTGTACTTCTTCTGGCTGTTCCAAATTCATCTAAGGTATATCTAGAAGAAACAAGTTGTATAAAAAATGGTTGGGGTTCTTTGTCTCTAGTGGCTATATCAGACTATTCATGCAATTTCTGAGACAAGCAAGTACTTAAAGCTCTTTTAGGCATTTGGTCAAGCAACACTGCTTTCAAACAAGAAAAAAAAATATTTAAGAGATAACTTCGGCATTGAAAATTGAATCAAAAAGTAAAAACTTTTACCCCTCCTAAGAAACAATGCTGGAATATGGGACTAAAGCAGAGGCAGCAGTAATAAGGGATAAAGCAATGGACTTAGTAAAAGTAGGAAAATCAAGCCAAGGTGGGAAGACTTAACTTTTTAGGTTTCAATATATTCAGTATATTAGGTTTCAGTATATTTCAGTACATATATTTATAGTCTAAAACGATGCTCTACTGTTTTACATAAAGTCATAACAGTTCTCAAAAGCTGATTATAATTAGAACTCTGCAATCCAAGGCTGGGTGTGGTGGTTCACACCTGCAATCCCACCACTTTGGGAGGCCAAGGAAGGTGGGCACTTGAGCCCAGGAGTTAGCGACCAGCCTGGTCAAGATAATGAGACCCTTTCTCATTATTAAAAAAAAAAAAAATATATAGCCAGGCATGGTGGTGCATGTCTATAGTCCCAGCTACTCGGGAGGCTGAGTTACGGGGATCACTTGAGCCTATGAGGTTCAGGCTACAGTTAGCAGTGACTGCTCCACTATACTCCAGCCTAAGCCACAGAGCAAGATCCTGTCTCAGTAACAAATAAAAGAATTCTGCAGTTCAAAACTTGAGATTTTCTCTTCTACATTAAAAAGTCTTCTTTATACATACTATCACAATTTATCACCAAAATTTTCTCTAAAAATTGCTATCCATTTTTAAAAGCTTATTTTGACTCCAATATTAGACATAATAGATGTTCCTTAAATTTACTGACCAATCACATATACAAGCAAATACCTTTTTACAAAACATGTATTAAGAAGTCACCTATTATAATTGAAAAGGCATGGAAAGGCTTTCTAAGGTGAAGGAACTGGTAGGGAAGGAAAGCTTTTAACTGGGGAATAGGACAATTTGGGATTCAATTTATAAAAACGGCCTGGAGCTCTCTGGAGTACCCATTTCTTTGACTTGATTTAGCCTTGTTTCCCATTATCACCACCATTCCTGACATCCATCCCTCAATTGAAAGTTCTTTCCATTTTAAAAGTATAAAGAAAAACAAAATATATTTTAGCAGTCTGATGTCAGCAGATTCTAGACTAACTTGTAAACCTCTAAACAGTATTCTACCATACTAAATTTTAAGAATTATGTCAATAATTCTTTAATTCCTATATTTAAACAAAAATTACCAAAACTTCCCAAGATACCAAAATAATTAATATCTTAGGCTACATAGCTTTCTTTAATATGCTGTTAATTGGATGAAAAATCCACATTTTGGTAAACATGTGAAAGATGGTTTACTTCTGAATAACAGAGAAAGTCGGTAGAACTGGCAAATAGCTATAAATATTTAGGAATAGGAACCTTTTTTGAGGACTGTTTACTATTAACTAGACTATGGTTCTCTGTGTGTTTGTTTTCTGTTAAAAAGAAATGGTTTTGAGATTCCCTGTGGTGACATACTAGTACAGAAAAGGGAAAGTGCAATATCCAGCTAAGTTTTGCTAAATTGCATAATTGCCTCGCATTTACTTTCTATTTTTTAAACAAATTAGAACCAAAATGCTCATTGCTATTTTTTCCCTCATGCTCTTAAATTATAAATCCATTTAGTGTGAAGAATGCCTTCTTTTAAATGATCACCTGATTCTCTGAAATAATGAACTTATGACTGCTTATCACAGCACAAAATTCACAAATGTTTAACTTTTTAAGTATATAAAGCTAATCCTCATTCCCAAGACCCTGCTAACCATAGTAAAAATAAACAGCAGAATTTGTTTCTAGGACTGTCCACTGGGACCACAGTTGTAACAGAATCCAGTGAATCTACTGGTATCTTATATAGGGGGTAAATTACCAAGCCTGGCAAACACTGGAATTTCATCTGTTTAATACTACACAATATCAGTAAACATTAATATTAATGTCAATCCTCCTATAGAACAAATATAATTTAAAGTAAAAACAGCATAAGCCACATGAACCTTCAATATCTTTAGACATGAAACATCCTGGGAAGGCCCAGAGACAGAAGAAAAATTCTTTGACCAAAATCAGACATTCTTCCAACAATAATCAAAATTCAAAATGGAGCTTTTTCAGGGGGAATGTTCAAATTATGTAGATATTCTCAAATACCCCTAGTTAAAATTAAAAGTCTCATTTCAAAAATCGTGTTTAGCTACCATTAAAGAAATTCTGGTCAAAAAACAAATTAAAAGGAGAAAATTTTTTATCAAAAAGCAAATTAAAAGATAATAGTATAGAAGTGCCTCTTTGAAATACAACAAATACATAAAGAAGGAAGAAAAATCAGCATTGTACATATTACTACATTTTAAAATAACTTATATTCTAAAGGCTTACCAAAGGAAAGAAATTATCAAATTTTTTCACTTCCATTTATAATTATACATGATTTATTATTAAATGTCAATAACACATTAGCATTCCAGTTATATACTACATAAGAAACACTGAGTAATGGCAACTTTCCCCAGGGACTTCAATAATTGACATTTTTCTTGCCTATAATACTTACGTTATTTGAGACACAATAATGGACAGTGAAGCTTTTATACATTACTTATTAAGTTCATATAGTGCCATCTGGTGGTTAGCATGACACATTATTAAGTTTTCCCTAAATGTAAGGAAACTACCTACCACTTTGAAAATAATTACTCAGTGAAAGGCCAATTTTCTCTTTTTTAGCATTTATCTTGTTCTAGTCATCTGGTCTTAAAAACTTACTCCCCCACTCAAGTTCTAAATGTCTCTTAAAATCTTCCGAATTGCCATTACTGCCCGCCTGCTTCTTAGCATACGCCCTTCACAGATAAACCTTCTTTGCCTCTCCATTATAGTTCCATTCTTTATCTTTCAAGCTTTTTCCCTGATTGCCACATAGCCCTCAAATACACCCCTCTTTAGTTGACAGCTTTCTAGTCACCTCCTCCCAAAATAAAAACAATATCTAAAATTTAGTGATGTACCAAGCATCACACTAAGTGCCTTAAGTGAACAATCTAACTTAATCTTCACATCAACCCTGTAAAATAGGCACTATTATTATCCTCATTTTACAGCGAAGGAAACTGAAGCTTATAAAGGTATAAGGACTTCTCAAAGAAATTTGACTCAAGAGCCCACCTTATAAGTCATTTAATATTGCTCCTTTCCAAGTTTTGATAAAGAACTATAATTCAGTAAAAATTTATTTGCATGGCATAAGTCAGCTGTTGTTTTCAGGTGCCCAAAACACACAAAGGCTTTTTTTTTTTTTAAAGATTAACCTTGTGAATAAATATTAACCTGCAGACAACGCAACAGTTGTTAAAATCAAACACTAAATGTTTTAAGTGCTAAAAGACTCATAATCAATGCCAATATGTTAAAGTGAAAAAGTTGGGAAAGAAATTTCAAAGAACTGCTAAGCTGCTGATCAACGGTAAACATTAACTTATCATATGTATATGCACAATGTCCAGGGCTATTATGATCCAGCTGTTGCTCCTAATTGAATAGCCAGGGCAAGCTTTTGCAATTAATTTCCCAAAGGTGCATGTTCTCTCAATGTATATCTTTGCATTACTGTTCCCTCAACCTGGAAACTGTTCTTCCTTTACTTCTAGGAAAATGCCTATTCAGCCTTCAGAACTCACTTTACACCTAATTCCATAGGAAACTTTCACTGATGTTCACTCTTTCCCCTACCTCAGAATACTGAAGCCACACAGCATCTGGGACATGACTTCTAGACTAGCAATTAGTATATTCAATTAAAATGCATCTGTTTATCTCCAGTTCCATAAAATAAAGCAGTTTGAGGGTAGTGCTTTACTGAAGCTGTGTTTCTAGAATGTAAAATGGTGCTTAACACATGGTACTCAGTAAGTAACACTGGGGTGTTATTATTTTGGACAGCTGTTCAGCATTTGTGTTCTGTGACCTTATGATAGGATAAGAAGTGTTCCAATCAGAAAGTAATGGGAAGGTCCTCTAAAAATAGTATAAGCAGAAACTGAAAGGGATGATTCAGAGCAGGATGTACTATCTTGGTAAGAGGCTCCTGGTTTCCTATTTTCAGAACTGTTAATATCATGAACCCCTACATCTACCTAAAGCTTATGCTCATACTACTCTAGGCATTAAAGAAAGTATTTACTTTTTATTTTATAAAAATTAAGCGAATAAAATTAAAACATAAAATAATAAACATATCAACAAATATAAAATGCATGAAATTCTTATCCAAAGCATTACCACATGGCTCTTATTTGGCATCAATTATGAGATCAAAGACCTGGGCCCTCTCTTCCTAAATCCTATTAATAGAACCTTGATATTAAATATTCTTTTTTTCATCTCTGCATAACCATATTTCTCAGTTCTGGTATGACTTCAGTCTCTGTAGGGAAGGATTCATATAGGAGTTTTAGTTACTTACAATTCTAAGGGAGTTAATGAGATGACGGGGGAAAAGTCACTGAACCTCTATATAAATAAGAGGTAGTCTAGATACAGAGACACTTTGGTTTCACTTTCCATATTGTATTCTATAGTATGTAAAATTCAAATAAGCTGATATCCCATGAAACAAATTCAAGTTAAGGTGAATAATATTGTTGTCAATTATTATAAATATTACTCAAACTATTATATACGCTTTTGATAATACTGATATTTAAAGTAAATTTTCAAAAGAAAAGTAGACCTTCTATTTTAATTAAGAAAAAGTCACCAACTTATATAAGACAGGTCTGTCCTGCAGGGCTTCCATTGCCTGTGTCAATACTGGAGATACGTCACATGATTCTTGTGTCAATGTTCTGCATTCACCTGAAATATAATTAACATTATAACTTTTGTTAAATTCAGTTTAGATGTTTATTATGTCTGTTGCATTCCAGAGTCTAAATTCTATGGCAAACATCCCATAAAAAAAATCCTCAGAAAAACCTAGATACACCAATCAAAAACTAATTTATGCTGTCAACCAAACTAAAAAGTTAAGCTTAAGTAGTTATATAACTTTAAATGACCACATATGCTTTCAGGTATACCCCAAAGCTGTATTTTATTATTATAAAAAACTAGAGTTCTGAAAAAACCAACCAATGAACAAGTATTTCCTAATAACTGCCATATACATGACATTATTAGGGAGGCAGGGAGGAGCACTAAAAATATATTATCAGTTCCTTCCCTAAGAAGCAATCTTTAAGCAGTTTGCTAAAATTGTTAATGTGGTTAACCAATATATAGTGATACAATTATAATTTCAAAAGAGTTAGAATTTTAAACTCTTAAAAATCTCTACACCAACTTTTCTTTATTGTTCTAGTTTTATCTATAACATGCTCACAAGTGCCCAGTACATTCAAATTTAGAACTTCTCAGAATTCCCAACCTTTGGTACACAAGGACTTCACACTGGCAGTATACTTTCTAGCATGCACTGACTGAAAACAAAATATGCACAGAGAATTGAAGACATCTTAAAACGTCTTCATAGTCTCCACAAGACAGAGGCCCACAGTTGGGAGCCACTATGTAAGATGTTGTGGAAACACAAAGAAATCTGAGTCAATGTCCATGCCTTTGAGAAAGTAAAAAACTAGTGAGATAAGACATATATGAAAAAAATACAATGAGATGCAACGAGAGAAAGGCAGATAACACTCCAGATGGAAGCAAACAATGTAAAGAAGGAGATAGGTAGAAAAACAAACAGGTTTTAGAGATAAAGACTTAACCAACCAGACCAGAGAATTCCATTTGCAGAGCATAGTACAGGAATAGCTGGTTAACTAAATTTAATTCCAACCCCTTCCAACAGTTCATTGGTAACACCTATTAAAATATGTGCTCCTGTTCCGTGCTTGTTTGTTTTAAGTATCTTCTCTGGTTTTAATAGGCTATTTGCAAAATGTCTATTGAAACATTTTCAAACAAATCTAAAGCAAATAAAGCATTCCTGGTAGGCAAAATAATGGCCCTCCAAAGATGTCCACATCCTAATCCCTGGAATCTGTGAATATGTAACCTTACATGGCAAAAGGGACTTTGTAAATGAAATTAAGGTAGTAGACCTTAAAATGGAGAGATTTTCTCAGATTACCCAAGTGGGTCCAAGGTAATCACACAGGCCTCACAATGTAAGTAGCTGGCAGAAAAGTTAGAGATATGAGATGGAAGATGAGGCACGAGAGAATCAACATGAGAAAATGACTTGACCTGACATTGCTGGCTGACTTGGAAGATGGAGGAAGGGGCCGCAAGCCAAAGAATGCAGGCAGCCTCTAGAAACTGGGAAAAACCCTCAGTGACAGCCAGCAAGGAAACACAGACCTCAATCCTGCAAACACAAGGAACTGAATTCTGCTAACTAACTGAATGAGCAAGGAAACAGACTATCCCTTAGAACCTACAGAAACAAATGCAGGTCTACCAACATTCAGATATTAGCATAGTGAGAACCACGTCTGATTTCTGACCTACAGAGGAGTAAGGCAATAAATACGTGTTGTTTTAAGCCATTAAGTTTGTAATAATTTGCTACAGCAACAGCAGAAAATCAATTTACCACTTACAACTTTACAGTTATGTAAACAAGAGACACCTAATCTGCTTTAAGATAATCTAGGGCAGAAACTGTCTTCATGTTTTTATTCTCATACTTAATCAAGCATACTGCTTGGCCGATAGCAGGTGCTCATAATACAAACACAAAAACAGTGTGTTCAAACGTGAAGTTTGTTTTTCTGTTTTAAAATATTTTTGATTACTAGATCAAAATGCATCAAAGACCAAGTAAAAATTTAAAAATCAAATACAAATACTATTTTTATTTAAAAAATTTTTTTGACTACTAAAATCAAAATATATCAAAGACCAAGTAAAATTTTAAAAAACAACTACAAATGTTCATGAATCTAGACAACATAAAATAAATCACTTACTTTGAGCCCATCGGTAAAGTCTTTCATAAGCCGTTTCTTGAAGTAAGGCCATCTGTTCCATAATTTCTAAACTAAAAAAAATTAAAGATTTATTATAATTTAAATCTTAGTCAACAGCTACATCTAAGCACCTAATTATTTTGTTTGCATATTACATATTACAGCATATTAACTTTTTATCATTTTATGGAATGATTTTTCAATAATTTTCTACAATTAAGTAAATGTCACATTTTAACCATCACTTACTTATCAACTGCTGTTTTAGCCTAAACCTGTCAGGGTATAACTTCACTATTCTCTAAAGATAAATAAAGATTAAACTTCTATTTCACAAAACGCTATATAGCTTCACAAACAATCTAGAATATCTTTAAAATTTTGGAAACATAAGCAGCAATGCAATTAGTTCAACGAGCAGTTACTTACCCTGCCGTTTGTTGATTTGTACGCAAGAGAACTTTGACATCATTATGAATCTGTTTTACTCTTCCAAGTGCCTTGAAAAACTCCTTTAAAATTGAGAATGTGACTTTATGTTCATGCTTCAGGCAAAATTACATTATTTAAAACTGAAAGGTCACTGCCAAGGGCAAACAAACTCACCTGTTTTAACGAAGACGTCCTATACTGATCTCAACTTTCTCTAAGTTTTCATAGATGATGTAACTGGTATTTATTCACATCTTAAGACATATTAACAAATTAACCCAGTTCCTACTACGTGCCAAATAGTGTTGACAGTTGCCAGGAATACAAAATTTATAAAGACAAAAATCCCTGTCCTCAAGAAGTGTACCTAGTCTAATGAGAAATACAAAACTAAAAATTAGTAAATTAAAAAAAACATACTGTGTATTACACATCTTATTGCTGAAGATGATGTTTTACATATCTGTTGTATACTCATTCTTGCTCCCTCGTCCAAGAGTAGAATGCAAAGTTAAATATATAGGAGGTGACAGATGCCAAACTGTTGACTGATATTTAAATGTACTGGAGGCTTAGGTTTCAGAGTGCCACAAATAGTGTTCCACCCATGAAAAATAATGGATGTGTTATTTTTCTTTGATGGATAAAGCTTAAAATAATAATAATAATAATCTTCTTTTTCTAATTTCTACCAAGGGGAGAAAAAAATGATATATCAAATATTTCAAAAGCACAAAGTTCCTCAAAACATGAGGACAGTACATACTAATACATAATATCTCTATTAATTATCTCACCTATTTACCTGTCTACACCCAAATGACCAGCTCCATTTTAGCCAAGCCAGTAAAAGCGATACCTACTCAGAGACACTCAGTGAGAACCCTTCCCCACCTCAAGAACCCTTCTTGCCCTCTGATCCCACAATGATGATGATAGGCTTAAGTTTACAGCTCTTCCCAGCTAGAAGACCAAAAGATTCCTTTTTGGAAAAATTATTAATGTCTTCAAGAAAAAAAAAGAAATGAAACTTTTTCTTGTTATTTAACATTTTGAGAGGTTTTATAATACTGTCAGCCAGTTTGGAATGAATGGAATAGCTTAAAAAATTAATTAGATGAAAAAATAAGCGATTTCTAACCCAAGGAAAGATACAAAGTTATAAAAGAAAGAACATTCAATCACTGTAATGTCATTGTAATGAAAATAAAAAAAGTGTGGTAGGTACTACGGCTCAGACCTGTAGTCCTAGCACTTTGGAAGGCCAAGGTAGGCAGATCACTTGAGCTAAGGAGTTTAAGACCAGGCTGGGCAACACAGTGAGCCCTGTCTCTACTAAAAATTAAAATTAAAAACACCAGCCAGGAGTGGTGGTGCATGCCTGTCATCCTAGCTACCTGGGAGGCTGAGGTGGGAGGATCACTTGAGCCTGGGAGGTTGAGGCTGCAGTGAGCTGTGCTCATGTTACTGCACTCCAGCCTGGGTGACAGAGTGAGACCCTGTCTCAAAGAAAAAGAAAATAGAAAATGTGGTCTAACTGTACTATGATGTATGAAGGAGATAAAGAGAACATATGTGTGTACTATCTGTGTTGGGGAAGGAGACAGAGTGGGTAGAAGGCTAAATCCTCATATTTCACAACAGAGAATCAACAGAAAATAGTTAACATAGATAATCAAAGCATATTCTTTTTAACTATAAATCTAGAATACAGAATTTACAAAAGAAGCAACTAATAACATTGAGAATGGTTGACAAAAGACCTAGAGGTGAGGAAGAGTAAAACAGGTGACATAGATTTTCTTTCTATAATCTTTATTGACTCTGACTTTTTAAAAAGTACACGCATGACTTTGAAAAATATAATTAAAATACACATCTTAAATTTCTAAACATAAAAATATTATCAGATGAAACTTTTTAAAATGGGAAAATAAAGCTTCAAAAATGCAATTTCTCTCTAATATCTGTAACTACTAAACTTTAAATGATTACAATAGAAAGTCAGGATACCTCAGTAATGGGTCCTTCTCTTGTACCTCGAAGAAGACTCATTTCATCAGAAGTCAGTTGGAACTTGGATAAGAAGGCATCTGCGACTTGTGCTCTTATCTCTAATTTTTGGCTGTAATTTTCAAAACAAGCAATAAAAGTCAAGCATCTTATTCAGTTGCATAGCTTTAAAACAAATTATATCTCAGACATAACTTTTTAAAACAAAGGTATGAAAAATTCTCAACATTTTCAAAAGTCTTGTTTCTGCCTCAAATATTATAATTTTATCAGACATGTAGGTGATAAAATTAGCTAATATTGTTCTATTTCAGATACTTGCACACAATAAACGGAGTCGATCATTATGCAAAAGAAAAAATAAGTCCATGCATGGTCCCTGCATTGCAAATTTGCAGCCACTTACAGGTACTTAAATAGTTCACGTTGCAGTTTGCTAGACTGCTTGCATAAGGGAGAAATATGTACCTGTTTTCAACCAATTTCTCTTCAGTCACTAAAACAATTCCTAGCCTTTTACGTTTCCACATGAAGTACATATCAAAAATCAAATTTATTAGTTTATCTTAGATAAGATAAGAACTCCTTTATTAATTCCCCATAAATTGCTAGTCACTTATCCACTTTTGCCTTCCCTATTTTTTCTACAAAATATAGTAATAAAAACAACCTTTTAAATTATATTATCTGAATGCAACCTATCTAAACTAGCTGACAGAAAAAGGCACACTCAAGGACCTATGGGACTGAGTAGAATCAATACCCACAGGCAAGTTAGGTACACAAATTACTTGAACAGAAACTCAACATTCCTGGTTTCTGATCTCAGAACTGAAAATACATACATAAAGTTATAAAAGTATTTCACTAGCAATATCCAGAGAATAGTAATATTCCACAATTAAACAAATTTCAAATAAGAATGAACAAAGATAAACATAAACACTATTTGTATAGATGATACAATGCATCTGCCATCTGTTTTATTTGCACCTTTGAGATGGGAGGTTTTAAATTCAAAGTTGGTTGCTAATGCTCCTACTGAATAAAGAAACTTACAAGGAAAAATCCTCCAGGTGGCGGCAAAGATCTGTTTATTTCAAATGAGAAATCGCCTAATTGAGTCTACACAGATTAAAATGTTATGTTCTTAATCATCTTATTACTGATGTCTGAAAGTTATCTTAATATTTATCTTATTTTTGCTTGGTTGCTTTGTTGCCTGTGCTTTTGAGGTCTTATTCAAAAAATCCTTGCCCAGTCCAATTTCATGGAACAATTCTCCTATTTTTTTTTTTTTTCTGGTAGTTATATAATTTGGGGTCGTATAATTTACTCTTTAATCCATTTAGAGTTTGTTTTTATATATGGTGAGAGATAAGGGTCTGGTTTCATTCTTCTGTGTGTAGCTACCTAGTTTTTCCAACACCACTTACTGAAGACACTGTCTTTTACCCAACATGTATGTGTTCTTGGTGCCTTTGTTGAAAATCAGTTGGCTGTAAATGCATGAATTTATTTTTGGGTTCTCTAGTCTGTTCCACTGGTCTATGTGTTTTGACACCAGAACCATGCTGTTTTGTAGTATATTTTGAAGTCAGGTACTATATAATGCCTCCAGCTGTCTTCTTTTTGCTTTGACTATTCAGGTTCTTTTGCATTTCCATATGAATCTTAAGATTTTTTTCTATTTCTGTGAAGAATGTCACTAATATTTTAATAGTAATTGCATAGAATCTGTAAATTGCTTTGGGTACTATGGACATTTTAACAACATTAATTCTTCTAATCATGGACACAGGATTATCTGCCCATTTATTTGGGTCCTTTTCAATTTCTTTCATCACTGTCTTATAATTTTCATGGTGGAGATCTTTCACCCCCTATGTTTATTCCTAGGTATTTTATCATTTTTTGTAGTTATTACAAATGGAATTGCTTTCTTCATTTCTTTTTCAGATAATCTGCTGTTCGTCTATGAAAACACTACAGATTTTTGTATGTCGATAATGTCTTCTGCAACTTTACTAAATTCATTTAATATTTACACAATTCTACAATTTTTTGGTGGAGTCTTTAGGATTTTAAATATATGAAACAACCTACAGAATGGGAAGTACTTGCAAACTATGCATCTGGCAAGAAGCTACTATCTAGAATATATAAGAAACTCAAACATCTCAATAACAACAAAAAAATCTGATTTAAAAATGGGTAAAAGACCTAAATAAACATTTCTCAAAAGAAGACATACAATTGGCAATAGTTTTATGAAAAAAATCTCAACATCACTAATCACCAGGGAAATGCAAATCAAAACCACAGTATCACATCTCAATTAGAAAGGCTATTACCAGAAAGACAAAAAAACAACAAATGCTGGCAAAAACGTAGAGAAAAAAAGAAATCTTATACACTGGTGGTGGGAATATAAATTAGTACAGCCATTACGGAAAACAGTGTGGGGTTCCTCAAAAAACTAAAACCTATCATGTGATCCAGCAATACCATTATTGGGTATATATGCAAAGGAATAATATCAGTATGTCGAAGAAACATCTGCACTTCCATGTTTACTGCAGTGCTATTCACAATAGCCAACATATGAAATCAACCTATATTGGGGCCCGTGCCGGAGGTGGTGGAGAATGAACAGACACAAGAGACAAAGACAAACAGAGAACATGGCGGCCGCGCCTAGAGCCTCCGCCTCACTTTATTTATACTCCATAAACCCCACGTCAGCAGAAATTAACACAATGCAAAACAAACTTTCCGCACCCAGATGTAACCTTCTGCTTAGTTCCTTGTCTCTAAACTTTTTCTTATTTGTCCGCCTTCTTGGCGCCTACTAGAGTTCATTAAAAGTTCAACTAGAGAGAGTGTCCTTGACTACTGGAGTTCATTAAAAGTGCAACTAGCTAGAGATACTGTCCTTGAGCCTTATTTATTCTTAGCATATTATTTTCAATGGCCCCTGCAAACCTAAATGCCCATGTACAGAAGAATGGATAAGAAAATGGGTGTGAGTGTGTGTGTGTGTGTGTGTGTACACATACAATTGAATACTATTCTGCCATAAAACAAAATGAAATCTTGTCATCTGTGAAAACATGGATGAATCTTAGAGGGCATCATGTTAAGTGAAGTAAGAAAGACAAACATCACTTGATCTTCCTCATATCATATGTGGAACCTAAAAATGTTGACTTCATAGAAGTAGAGAGTACAATGACGGTTACCAGAGGTTGGGGAAGATAGTGTGGAGAAGGGGAGAGGAAGAGACTGGTCAACAAGTACAAAGCTACAATAAGGAAGAGTAAGTTCTACTGTTTTATTACAAACTAGGGTGACCACAGTAAATAACAATGCAGTGGTATTTCAAGATAGCGAAGAGTTTGAACATTGTCACCACAAAGAAATGATAAATGTTTAAAGTGATAGATATGGTAATTACCTTGAAACATTACATTGTACCCCATAAATATATATAATCATTGTCAATTATAAATTAAAAATGAATTTTAAAAAACTTAAAGAGTTACCTTAACAGGTTTTGTTTCATACTTTTAAAAGTTCCACTCATTATCATAAAGAATTTAAAGTAATTATAAAATTTCATCAAATTCCTAGAGACTATGCAAATTAACCATGCGAAATAAAATGGTTTTGGGAGCTTTTTTGGATCTATCTTTAGAACCAATTTATTAGGCACAAAGAAAAATTTGTCTCTTTAGTTTATAGTTTCATTCTGTTGTAACCAAAACAAGTGTTACCCACCTTGATCATACCCCTTAATCATTACAATTCATTCCAAATAATGTGGCTGACTGGATCTAAAAATCAATCATGAGATAAAGACTGAAACATAGGCTCTTAATATAGCTACAAAAGAGATGGTGCAAAAATATTTTTATAATGGGCACATACTAAAACAAGAGTTTGATATATCAAGATGGCAACTTTAAAAGTAGTGACAGAATAAATTCTAATACATTTTTTATTATCATATTACTTTAGTTTTACCACATGTATTCTTTTCAGGTAAATTTTCACAACCATTCTGACAGGAAGTTATTGTTAAATGGTCCAGTGATTTGGTTTGGGAATATTCACTCATTCAAATAACATTATTGGAGACTTACAATGTATAAGGCCTATGCCAGAGAACAGTGTGACAAAAGGCACTTATGACACAGACCTTGTCCTTACTTTCCATCAACATATATATGGAACTTTTAGAGGGCTTTTAATGTCTAAGTAAAAAGTATATGAGATAAATATTAACATAAAACATATAAATTATAACTTCCAGAGTATTTAAGATTATGTTTATACAATCACTGTATATTGTATAAATAAGTTAAATAATAATATGTGAAATATATATTACGGAAAAATACATAATAGACAAAACTGAGGTAGATCTATATGTACTAACATAAAATGATCCATAAGGCATGTTACAGATATAAAAAGTTGCAAGAAAGTATGTATAGGAATCCCCACTTATCTTTAAGAGCCACAATAGTCCCCCCTTATCCTCGGGGGATACAGTCCAAGGCCCTCCAGTGGATGCCTGAAACTGCTGATGGTACCAAACCCTACACATACTGTTTTTCAATCTGATAACTGAGACAGCTACTAAGTGACTACTGAGTGGTGGCGTATATAGCATCACACACTAGAAAAAGGGATGATTCAAGTCCCACCAAAGTGGGAGCCAACCACTTGAGATTTCCTCATGCTACTCAAAATGGTACGCAATTTAAAGCTTATAAATTGCTTATTTCTGAAATTTTCCATTTATTACTTTGAGACTGCAGTTGACCATGAGTAATGGAAACCACACAAAGCAAAACCATAGACAAGGTTGGGAACACGTACATCAATTTTCAGTATGTCCAGTCATACATTGCCTAAGTATTTAAAATAAACAGACTACTTAATCTTCATGTTCCTTCAAATCATCCCAGAACATGATTTGTGAATTCTGTGGTACTTTTCTTTTTCTTGAAAACTTATCTGTGTCATATCTTAATTCTACCTCTAGGTTCACCTACACCAAATAATTTCAAAATAATTTTTTAAAGGGACATAAGATATAAACCAAAACAAAAAAAAGTAAAGAAATACAAATGGCAAAACAAAATGAGAAACATGTCGATTCATCACTATTCAATGATATGTAAATTAAAATGATTAAATTAAATGAAAAATTAAATTAAAATGATACCGGGGCCTGTTGTGGGGTGGGGGGAGGGATAGCATTAGGAAATATACCCAATGTAAATGACAAGTTAATGGGTGCAGCACACCAACATGGCACATGTATACATATGTAACAAACCTGCACGTTGTGCACATGTACCCTAGAACTTAAAGTATAATAAAAAATAAAAATAAAAATAAAAATAAAGTGGTGTCATAATATTTTGCATCTATATTGGCAAAGTTTGTAATGATGATACCTAATGCTCATAAGGATTTAATAAAATAGACACACAATGGAAGTAGAAATTGTTATAACCTTTTTCAAGAAAACTTTAGGCATTGTATTTCAAGACACTTCCAAAAATGATCCTCTTGAAATAAAAAATTATAGGAAAATGGACATAAAATATTAAGTCAAAAAAGTAAAATATTAACAACACACACACCCACTCACTCTGGAAGGAAATATACCAAAACATTAATTGTGGTTTTGTCTTGAGTGGTAGAGTTATACCTGATTTTAATTTTCCTTAAATTTTATACAATAGATTTATATTAACATCATGTCAAAAAAAATTTAAGAAAGAAAAGGCAGTTTTTTACACTTAAGAGATTCCTTTTACCTAATTCATATGATGGAAAGATAAGTGAAATAACCTGTTTGACAGGCTCTTAAAGAATCTGGTTATCAATTACAATCCTTAAGAAAAAGTATTTCTACAATATTTTTCTTGGTCCTAAAATAGAAAAAAAAGAAGAAACTTTCCACTTTAAGTTTCTATAAAGTATCAGGCTGAAAGTTAAACATTTTTGAAAGACTGATTAAAACTCAATAGAGATACAATCCTGTAATGAGGTTGTTCACTTGTCAGCATTTCCAGTATCACGCCATGATTTCAAAACCTGATAAATTTCTAAATTTTTATCTTAGTATTTTAAAACAAATAGATAAAATAACTTCAATACAAAAATATATTGAAAAATAAAGCACATACAAATGACAAAAAAGATAAAACTGAGCTACATCAACATTTAAAATGTCTGTGCTATAAATGATATCACAAAAGTGAAGACAACTCACAGAACGGGAGAAAATAATGTATCTGCTAAAAAAACCTATATCCAGAATATATAAAGAACTTTTACAACCAATAAATAAAAACACAAATAACCTAAACAAAAAATGGGTAGAGGACGTAAATAGACATTTCTCCAAAGAAAATATGAAAATACCAATAAGCAATAAAAAGATGCTTGACATCATTAGTCATTAGGAAAAAGCAAATCTAAACCACAATGAGCAGTACTTCACATCCAGTAGTATGGCTATCATCAAAATGACAGATTAAAAACAAAGATATGCAGAAATTGGAATCCTCATATGTTGCTTTTGGAAACACAAAACTGCGCAGCTTCTTTAGAAAGAGTGTGGCAGTTCCTCAAACAGTGAAACAAAGAGTTACCATACATGATTCAGCAATTCTACCTCTAAATATATACCTAGGAGGAATAAAACATATGCCCACATAAAAACTTGTAAACAAATATTTACAGCCAGCATTATTTGCAACAGCCAAATAGTGGAAATAACCCAAATGTCTATCAACTAGTGAGCAGGTGAACAAAATGTGGTATAGCTATACAATGGAATACTATTCAGCCATAAAAAAGTTAAAGTAACATGGATGAATCTTAAAAGTATTTATGCTATGTGGAAAAAGCTAGCCAAAAGGGCCACATATTGTGTGATCTTATTTGCATGAAAGATTCAGAATAGGCAAATCTAGAGAGGCAGAAAGTAGATTAATGGTTCACTAAGGCTGGATGACTACTAATGGTCACGAGTTTTCTTTCTCGGATGGTGAAAATGTTGTAACTCAGATCATAATGATGGTTGCACAACGCTTTGAATATACTAAAAACCAATAAACTATATACTTTAATTTTATGATATGTGAATTATATCTCAACAAAGATGTTTTTACAATAAAAGGTTCTACCATTTGAATTACAATTACATGATTATAACTATACAAAATACAGCTTAAAAGGCATCTAATACATTCTTTCAGCTTGATACTTTCCACTCCTTAATAATATTTAGTTAAGTATATGCACAATTGCTATTACTCTTATAAAGTAAGAGTGTCAAATATTAACAGGCAATGTCAGCAATAACTATTTAAATTTTTAAAGCAACCGTGTAGATATATTCAGTTAAGTTTTCTGTGTAGAAAGGAGTGGTTACAAAGAGCATTAATACACTGCCTTTGCTATCCAGTTAAAATAGTCAAAGACCATAATGTCCAGCAACTGTTTAGAAATTATAGGGCAGAAAATAAGTGCTAGAAGAATAATGTGTTGTGGGAGTACAAAGAAGGAACTAATTAATTTTTTTTTTCTGGTGACTGAGTAAAGGTTCCTGGCTGAACATGGAAAATAGATAATAAAACTGTAAAGCACAAAGGTAGAATACAATTTCCTATAAGCTGAAGTATTTTTTAAAGAAAGCAAGACTTTCTTTGAAACATATATATGTACTTACATATATACATTCTCAAGAAACATGTACATGCATGTGTGACACACACATGATAGCCTATAATTCTTAAGTTTTGTAAAATATTTGGAAATATATGATGGGCATAAACAACAGGGAACCTTAAAGGATAAATGAGTTTTCAACAAATGAATTTTGGGAAATGGAATTCCAGGTAGAATGAATGAGAATGCAGAAAAAGTCTACCTGGTTGATAAATGCAGTTAAATCAGGAAATAAAAAAGCAATAGCCACTTTAAATGAAGTGTGCCCACAAAAAAAAGGAAGGAAAAAAACAAAACCTCTTTTGTATTGGTGGGGAAGAAATGTTAGGGAGAAAAAGTTCTTTTATATTGGTGGGGAAAATTTGATCAGACAAAATTTTCATTAAAAAAAATCCATACCATCTCCAAACATGATTTTTAAAATACGTAAACCAAAGATTATTTCCAAATTTTTCCTCCTACTATTTCCCTTAGGGTATGATCATCATAATCACGAGAAACAGGTAAGTCATACTGTGCCTTACCCCCAAATTTTCATTTCCAGTCCAATATGTGTGACTGAAATAAAGTTGTTACAGTTTATCTGAGTCGGGCCCCTGCATGTCACTGGCAATCTTTTCTTTTGGATAGTTGCTGCTATGTACAAATGAGATAGGAAGAAAGAAGAAAAGAGATGTGATGCTGTCCTGCTTTCCCCTAACCTTTTATTAGGTAATGCAAGAAAATGTGTCACACATGCTTCTGCAATATATTTTTACATGCAATATAAAACCATTTATGCAAGAAAAAGTTTTATATTTTTATGCCACCAATTTCAAAACCTGAGTTAAAGTAGTTTACAATGCAATTAAAATCAAACTGTTAAAAACTAAAATAGTAAGAAATAAAGGGAAAGGCTGAGAAAGTAAATAATACATCTGAGGAAAGCTATTGCAATTAAGCACAAAATAGCTCTAAGCTTCCTAGTTGCCAGAGTAAAAATAGAAATAAGATGCGTGACATGGATTTCTTTGTCCAATAAAAGGGAGGAGTAGAGAGGGGCAACATTCTTTAATGTATGTCATGCAGTGTGTTCAGCAACTTATGTAAATCATTTAGTTATCTCAAAAACCCCATGACATAGACATTTTTCCCTTCCTTCTTTCAGACATAGAAACTTAGGTTAAGGGAGGTTAAGAAATAACGGTATAAAATCAAAAATCTAATAATCTTTTACCCAAGGTTTCAATTAAAATTCAGGCTTTTGTCTTAAATCCTATATTCTTTCCATTTTAACATACTGAACTTAAAAAAATACACACACATAAACATTCTCCAGAGATTATTTTTCTGAGTCCAGAGAGAAATCTGGCTGGTGGGCCTTTATAAGAGATAATAAAAATATAATAGTGATTTCAGTAGTATTTAAAAAATACAAAGGTATGTTCATGTACATATAGCCTTTCCTGATCATCAATGAAGCCCATCGTTGGGCTACCAATGAAATATTAAAGGGAAATGCTAACCTGCAGTCCTGTGAAGAAAATTCTACATTGAGCTTTATTTATTAGAGCATCTCAGCTGTCCTGATGACTGACTGACTTCTCACTCAGTTGGAAAAATATTCATATCATTTATACATTTGTCTGAATAAGAGTATCATATTATTCAAATAATCCCACAGTATCTCTATTTCTAAAGCTAACTGCTTGTTTAACGAAGTTTCTTGGTAAAAAGATATTTTAAAATAAAAAACCAACTCCGTGTCAGCCCCCAGAGACCTGTTATCATAATTTCTGCCTTGCAACTTTCCTAAAATATATTCACACAAATGTTCACTTGGCACATCATATCTATAGCTCTTGGGATACTAGAATGTCATGAATTTTCATTTCCCAAAAGCATTATCAGGTCAAAACACTTCCATAGGCTGACTAAAATAATAAACATAAACCTTGCTTAGTTTTGAGAATACATGAACAGAGGCACAATGTTCTAATATTGTCTCCTGTATACATTATTTAGAGTCCCATATTACAAGCTCCAATACAAGGCTTATTTTTCAGTTTTCACTTTATGTTCCTTTCCTAACATTATAGTTGCTTCCCATATTCATTTACTCAAAAATTATTTATTGAATCTGTGAAATACCAGGCACTGCAAATACAAAAAGGAGAATAAGAAATTGTCATTGTTCTCAAGGAGCTCACAGTTTAGGAGGTAAAGAGACAATCAAATCAACAATTAATTGCAAACAACTGTAATACATATTACACCAAAAATGAAAACAAAAAGATTTAACTGAGAACAAGAAATGTTTAAATAGGCTTTGCATACGGGATTACTGATGTGTTATCCTTTTAGTTTTAGTCACAATTTTCAATTAAAGTAACGCTTGTTTTTGTGTTCAGCATTAAGTTAGAGAAAAATTAATGTCAAGGTCTCTAACAGGGCATGTGTTTTTCTAGGACACGTTTCTTTCAAAAGAACTGTTATAAAATGCAATCTAATTTTATGGTGAAGGCACAGGCTTAATTCTGCTAAAGAAATTTAACATTGCCTTTCCTTACAGAGCTGACTGCTTTGCAGACTCAACCATCTCTCACGTGGGCTTAGTCTGCAGCTTTTCTCACCACCGTCTACCACCAACAGGAGAATATTTGCGGTGATAGAATTGTACTATATCGTGACTACGGTGGTGCATTCGGGAACCTACAAATGATAAAATGTATAAAAATAAATACACCAATAAGTAAAACTGTAAAATCTGAATAAGACAGGTAGATAGTACCAAGGGCATTATCCTAGTTGTGGTACCATACTATAGTTCTGTAAAATGTTACCTTTGGCAGAAACAAGGTGAAGCCTACCTTGGATCTCTGTATTATTTCTTACAACTGCATGTGAATCTACAACTATCTCAAAATATCAAGTTTAACATTTAAAAAGTTTAAATGTTTTTTCAAAGTTTACCAGTTAGGAGATGACAGAATTAAGGTAGGGGAGAGGGACATTCCACAAAAAATTAAAAATATGAATAATATTTTGTCTAAGTCCAGGTCTTTCAAATTATAGTCTCTGGACCACTGCATAAAAATACCTGAGATATTGTTAAAAGGGCCGAATCCTGAGCCCGAATCAAGATTTACTGAGTCATTAACCAAAAAACACAGTTGTTTACTTTTTTCAGTCAGATCTCAGAGGATGGAGGCCAAAACTTGCCATTTTATCAAGCTCCTTGGTGGTTCTTATGTTTACTGTGATAAGGTGTGGGATACATGAATTGTAACTTAAAACACCAGAAAGAAAAACTGAAATAAAAGATGGCTCCAATGACACCTAACATCAGACCAAATATTTCCAGTGATTAAAAAAAAAAAAAAGCTTTGAAGAACTAATTGTTCAAATTGTAAAGGACAGAAAATTCTTGCTTATCATAAGTCAAAATTTGCCACCTGTAAATTTCTTCTTTAAAACTCAGTTCCAAACTCAGCAGCAACACATAATAAAATTTAGCCCTTTTTTAAACAAGAAAGATCATCAAATATTTGAAGACACAATCATGTCCCTCTTAGTCCTATACTTCTAAATAAACAATTCTGGTTTTTTCAACCCTACGTCATTTTTTGAGACCCTTTACCATCCTATTCACCCTCTTGCCCAGCCCCGTTTTTTTCTTAAAAGCTTGAATCTGTTGATATTTCACTTAACATTCCATACTTTGTGTCATTCACAATTTTCTAAATAAGTTGTCTATGTATACTCTAAAGTCTTTGATTAAATGTTAAACATAAAAGGATTGGATTGAAGGTGCTCAGAAAAGTTTACGGACTTTTCGGAAAAAAAGCTGACTTACAGGTCAACATCAAGTAATTAACCACCAATGTGGGGGTACGACCATTTATCCAGCTATAAAATACAGAATGACATAAACAAGATAAAAGAGAATTTAAGGCCAGACTTCCTAAAATTAATTTCTATCCAGGCAATTTGCAATTCAATAAATCTGAGGACAACATCAACTTGCTCTCATTTTGGCTTGTAGAAATCACAAAATGGGTAAAAGTGGATTTTAGTGAAAGGGAAGGTAGTAAACAAAAAGGGAATTAAATGCATGAAATTATGATTAAACTTCTATAAAGTTTTGATACTTAGTTTTTTTTTTTAAGATTTTTCTCTGGCATAAGGAATAAAATCAAGAGACTATTTTATTTGGTATTCTTCCTTTCAACTAGTCTTAAAATTGGGCAATATTTTTATATTTTCCTGCCGTCAAACCCTTTTTTCAAACAAAATCTTACATGGAATCCTAATACGTTAAATAAGTAAAAGTGAAATTGCTCTAACTAAAATTAGGGTGAGAGAATCTGACCTCCAAAACTCCATTATCCTTCTACATCTTCCAAAGAAACCCTAAGGTTCAATGAACTATGGTTTGAAAGCCACAGTTCTAAGATAAGGTACATGTTCCAATATCCAATAATGTACTTCCTATACAGGTAAAGAAAATATTTGCTTTGTTTTGTGCTATTAAAGATAGTATTTTTTAGATGATATTGGTACATATATTTTATTTTGTTAATTTTGTCACATTTTCTCCATGTTTTTATAAGACAGAAAAGTAAGTTACATTGGTTACCATTTTAACTGCAATGGATCATTCCAGTTGATCTCTGAGTCCTCTGTAGCCCATGATATCCTTTTATACAAGTAACTTTACACCTCTGCACTCTTTATAATTTCCCATTCATCAATCTTAGAATGAAGAGAATTGTATTAAGAAGGATTAAGGGCTCAATATAAAAGAATGTCAAGATCAATGGATGTAAAACTAAGGAGTTGGGGGTCATGTATTTGCCATTGTTGGTCTAGGGCAGTGTTTTTCAAACCCTTGACTATGACCCATAATATTAAACCATTTAAAACCATTACCAAAACTGAAAGAAAGGCTTCACAAAATAATATTCACCCAAACTATTTTCACTTATTTATTTTTTAGAGACAGGGTCTCCCTCTGTCACCCAGGCTGGAGTGCAGTGGCACTATCATAGCTCACTGCAACCTTGAACTCCTAGGCTCAAATGATCTTCCCACCTCAACCTCCAGAATAGCTGGGACTTTAGGTGTGCACCACCACGCCCAGCTACCCAAACTATTTTCTATTTTATTTTATTCTATTTTTATTTTTTAAGGCGAGCTATGATTGACTTAAATAGTAGTAATGACTGATAAATCATAATTTACAACCCACTGATCCTGACCTGAACTACAAAAAACACTAGATGGATCAGGAGTCACAGACTTTTTCTGTAGAAATCTTGATAGTACATATTTTAGGCTTTGTAGGCCACATATGGTCTCTGTTGTAACCACACAACTCTGCTGCAGTAGGGTGAAAGCAGCCATAGACAGTATGTAAACACAACCATAGCTGTGTTCCAATAAAGGTGCATTTACAAAAGCAGGTAGTGAGCTGGATTTGCCATGTGGCCATAGTTTGATGACCTGTAGTCTACACTACAGTATACTGACCGACCACAAAATGAGCAGTTAAAGTGGTAGTATCTCCATATTACTGATGAAATACCTAGATTACTAAAAGGTTTAAGTGATGTACCCAACTACTGAGCAGGAGACAAGTATACTGCATCATAATATAATGCTTCTTCCCCTCTATACTACTCCACACATGAGAGACGCATTGTTAATGAGTTTTAGCATAATTGCTATGTATGAGTTTTAGCAATACTGAACACAACACATTATACAAATCCAAACTGTACTCACCTTTATTCACTCACTCATTCATTCAATCAACCAACAGTATACCTATTGTATAAACTACAAGGAGAATTTATACAATTAACTCTTAATTATACCAGAGAGGATATATCATAGCTTAAAAATAAGACAATGACTGTGAAAAAAAATGTAGTAAAACTATTAAAAATCCGAAAAAATTTACATTTTAAAAAGCAATCATTTCTGAACTCCACAGCAAATAATAACAATACATCATCACCTCTCTTCCAAAGAAGGAATAATCTCTCAACCTCAATATCAAGTTTAATGCTCCTAAACTACTGTCTTTATGCTTAAGTTACTATTGGATAATATAATAGCTTAGGACCTTATGAACCATGTTATTATTCTGCTTTAATTTTGATTTGGAGTTATATATAATTTTCTTTGACTCCAATCTCCAAATTACTGAAAACGTGGCTGTATGAAGAAAAACTTACCTTTCAGATTGAAGCTTAGTGGTTTTTACTATTAAATCTTGAGTCTGTTCCTTTGCTGCCTAAAATTATAAACATATCTAATATAAGTACATTCCAATTTTATTATATTTCAGAAAACAAATACTACCACTTACTGAAATTTAGACTTAAAACAAATGAGATCACTCTATGGAACTCAAAAGAAAAGTACAACAAAATGAAATACGTAGATGTTTCAAGGCTCATCCACTGGAGGAACACACTCAGAGTTCTTAACATAAGGCTTACAAGAAAGAAAAAGGTATCCAGATGCTGACTAAGGAACTTAGTTCATGATGCTTTTTAGTGCAACAGAAGCACTGGAAGAATAAGTTAAGAATGAAGAACATGACTTCAGGCATGGACATGTTGAACTGAGATACCATGCAACCTCTAAATGGGGTTGTTAACTAAGTCACTGAAAAGGAAGTGTGGAGCTCAACAGAAAAGTGTAAGATGGAGGTAAAAATTTGGAAGTTGTAATATACAAACTATCTGCCATATAAGTTTTTGGTGAGGATCAGAGCTAGCCCCATCTAAAGGACACAAGGCTATTCCTAACCAACTTTCATTCTAAGCAATTCTCTCTTCCCTAAGCCAGAGTTGAAAGGATCAAGAGTGAAAAGTCAATTAAGAAAGCATTTTATCCAAAGATTAGAACACATTCACGAAGTGGCTTTAAACAAGAGACAATAAGATTCTCTCTCAAAGATCTGAACTGGGGAATATTACAAAACTAAGGCAATAAACAACAAGAAGAGAAGCAAGTAGTCATGAGGCATGTACAGAAATAGAGTCCATGCCTTGAAGAAAAATTAAATGAGCCAGAAAGATGCATAAATTACGTCATTAGTAAAGTAGAGAAAAACACATAAAATAGAAGGTGAGTCAGTCTGTTAAAGAGAAAATATCAGAGCAAACACCTGAAGACACTGGGTCATTTTCATGTTAGAACACCACAATAAAGAGTCAAGCTTCTGTTGCTAAAGTTTCTTTCTTTTTCTTTTTTTTTTTTGAGACAGAGTCTCGCTCTGTTGCTCAGGCTGGATGGAGTGCAGTGGCGCGATCTCAGCTCACTGCAAGCTCTGCCTCCCGGGTTCACGCCATTCTCCTGCCTCAGCCTCCTGAGTATCTGGGACTACAGGTGCCCGCCACCACTCCCGGCTAATTTTTTGTATTTTCAGTAGAGAAGGGGTTTCACCGTGTTAACCAGGATGGTCTCAATCTCCTGACCTCGTGATCCGCCTGCCTTGGCCTCCCAAAGTGCTAGGATTACAGGCGTGAGCCACTGCGCCTGGCCTGTTGCTAAGGTTTCTTTCTAGAGCTGCCTTAGACCTAGACACCTCCAGTTCTGGGTTTTTAGAGGCCTACAAACTCAGTTTTCAGACTGTGAGGGAAATTCTCTTATTGCTTTCTAGGTATCCTGTCAATAACAGAGCCTGACTGCCACCTCAAATGGAGCTATTTTGAGTGTATGTTCCCAGGAAATAGACTTTTTAAGAAAATAGATTTGAACCTAGATAATTCTGCATATCACTTATCTTTATTATTATTATTTGTTCTTAAAGACACAGGGTCTCACTCTGTTACCGAGCCTGGAATACGGTGGTGCAATCTTGAGTCACTGCAGCCTTGACCTCCTGGGCCCAAGCAATCCTCCCACCTAAGCCTCTAGAATAGCTGGGACCACAGGCATGTGCCACCATGGCTAACTTATTAAAAGTTTTTGGTAGAGATCGGGTCTTGCTATGTTGCCCAGACTGGTCGCAAAGGATCCTTCTGCCTCAGCCTCCCAAAATGCTGAGATTATGGGTGTGAGCCACCATGCCCGGCCATTTGACTGACTTTTAAGGAATGGAGCTCAACATGATAGCTCCCAAGGTACTCTTTTAGAATTATTAGACTGCCAATAACTTCTTCAAATGCTTATACTTCTTAAACTTTAAAGTTCCATTTCCACCCTTGTACAGCCTGGCCTTATACAATTTTTAAAATATAGTATCCCCCCTCAAGTCAAAGATAAATTTACATTTTAATATTTCTGAAAAAAAGAATGCTTCACAAAATCGGTATCAAAAAACATTTACTAGCTTTTTAGTCCAGTCATTATTGAGGGTGCACCTTACAATTAACACCATTTATTAATCAATGAAATATGATACTTTAGCACAATGTTATATAATAAGAATTTGCAAATGTTTTTTGCATATTTCCTGATTTTTTTCATTTATAAACTATGGTAAGAATTCCAAAGTAATATTTAATACTATTAATGAAGATTATTAATCTCACTTTCCATTTATCTTAAATGTTAAAGATGATTATTGTTGAATTAATAATAAACATATGCATCTAAATGTAATTTATCCAAGGAAAACCACAAAGGAATAAACAATAACATGTATAAAACTACTGATCACATTTTTAAATGTTTTCTAATAATTTCTAAAAGGTACCATAGTCAAAGCATTTCAGAAAATATTAAATAATTAAATGAATCATTATAACAACATTCTACAAGAAAAACAGGGAGGATACTCTAAGAAATACTTTTCTTTATGAATGAATAACTTAAGAACATTAGAGGTGATATTATGAGCATATACTATTAGAATTCCAATAGTGCTATATCCAAATAAATTACCTTTAAGCATAATTTGAAGGAATAAACAAAACCTTCAAAACCATGGACTTCCTACTATTAGAAATGATATGTGGATCAAAAATGAATGTAAACAATAGGCAGTATCAAATATTTTTAAATATTCAATCAAAATGCTATGAGGGAATCTTTTATAGGTGATAAAAATGTTCTGTATCTTGATTATGGTTGTTGTTTCACAGGTGTATAAAACTGTCAAGCCTATCAATATGAACACTTTGAATGGGTGCAGTTTATTACCATTCATAAATTATTCCTCAATAAAGTTATCCTGAATAAAGAAAGAAAATAGGCCCATGTCACTATAGAAGAAAAAATAGGATGTAAGTTGGGTGCAAAGAAAATATAAAGGACTGGCCGGGCATGGTAGCTCATGTCTGTAATCCCAGCATTTTGGGAGGCCGAGGCAGGCAGATCACTTGAGGTGAGGAGTTTGAGACCAGCTTGGACAACATGGCGAAATCCTGCCTCTATTAAAAATACAAAAATTAGCCAGGCATGGTGTCAGGCGCCTGTAATCCCAGCTACTTGGGAGGCTGAGACAGAACTGCTTGAATCCAGAAGGTGGAGGTTGGTGTGAGCCAAGATCGTACCACTGGGGATAGAGTGAGACTCTGTCTCAAAAAAAAAAAAAAAAATACAAAGGACAAAACAGAACGAGACACTTTGGTTGTAATTAAAAATATTTATAAACTATTTGAAAAATAGCATGAAGAATAAAAATACTATGATCTTTTTACATTTAAAACTCTCTATGATGAAAAGTATAAAAATATAATTAAGGGTACAAATTAAAAAATAAGAGATACTACCAATAAAAATTGGAAACTGAGTAGTCTAATATTACAAAGCATATTATTTAAAAAACACAAAGGTACAATATAGAAAACATTATGAAGTGTAATTTGAGGACAGGCATTACATTATGGAAACTAAAAGATGAGGAAAGGAAATAAAAAAGTTAAAGAAAAAGAAGGGTCAAACAAAATCAACCACTGAGGAAAAAAGTAAATATATGCCAAAAATGTGAAATGGCCATTAATAATTAGTATATACTATATAATTATTTAAATATTGTCAAATTAACAAATACCTAAATATTGGACTAAGAGACAATAAACATGCCAATAATATCTGATAGGTTAGTAAGAATATCAAAATTTAGACAAGACCAGAAAAGATAAAATTTTAGAGAAACAAGAAATTAACTAGTCCTGCAAATTGATGATGCAAGTAGCCTGTGATTAATCTATAGAATATGCATTAATGATTCTTCCTAGAATCACTGTTGATGTCAATGGTACCAGGAGACACTTCGAGATAGAAGCTTGCTCTTAAAATGTGAAGGTAGTAGACGTAATCATGATTGGCTCTTAGGAGGAAACTGTTCTATGTACTACTCCAAAATTAGATGACTGAGGGTAATTAAGTCAAAATGCTGATTCTGCTGCCAAATTATAAGTTTAGGACTGTTTTCATTAAAAGACCTAAAATTATACATATTTTCTCAGAATTGTTTTAAGGCTATGCATAAATCAGAATTAAGCTGGGTCTTTATCAGGCACAGCTTTAGTGTGAAATTAATCCTAAGGCTTCTTAACTAAAAGAAAATCATTCCTCCTAGATTTCTAGAATATTATGGAATTGAAAGGTTTATCACAATTCTACATAGTTAGCTCTGTACTGGCTAGACCAAAATATAAATGCTCTAAAGTCAATTGAACAATATTAATAAATCATTATCCAAAGAAACACAAAAATATCTAAAAATTTTAAAAATAAGGATTATATTTATACCCAAATTTCCTACAGGGCATTATGGATTAGATAGCTATACATTTTGTAGACCTAATAATTTTTGAAAGTTTACTTTATAGCAGGAACTATGCCAGAATCTAGCCATTATAAAATACCTGTAGGCGACTTGTCATATCTTGACAACAGTTGCTCATTGCTTGAACATCTTCACTTATGCTTTCAAGTTCCTGAAAAGGAGAAAAGTAACATCACACATCATATATACAGTAAGAAGAAGGTTCTCTTCTCTTAGCTAAATCCTTATTTTAGTCACATAAATTTTTTTTTGGTCAAGGCATGACAAGAGATCCCATATTTAAAACTGGAAATGATTAAAAGAATAACATCTAGTGTTAGAAAAACCGTAAAGAAAATAGTCCATTCCTTTTAGAGAATATGACCACAGGAAAATGGCAAATGCTTTATAAAACTGAATATCCCTTTATTCCTAGGGTTACTCAATTGCAGTTATTCTTATTGATGTTCAAATAGTACTATGTTTGGCCAGTAGAAGAATCCTCTTCATATTAGCTCCAAAGTCCTTTTGACATTTATCCAATAGTCTCAGATAGCATCTTTGCTTTCTGATACTGATAAGATTGTTCCTTTTAGTAGGAAATGATGTTTAAAAGAGCCAGGCATGGTGGCACGCACCCGTAGTCCCAGTTACTTGGGAGACTGAGGTGGGAGAATTGAGTGAGCCCAGGAGTTTGATGCTATAGTGTACTATGATCAGATCTGGGAACAGCCACTGCACTCCAGCCTGGGCAACATAGCAAGATTCCATCTCTAATGTAATTTAAAAAAAAATCCTTTCCAAATTACTAGTCTTCAGTCCATAAAAACCTACCAAGGTGTTAAAAACAATCTATTTTTATTGAACACTCATTGAAACCATGTGCAGTAGTTCCATAACTCACAGAGAAATATATTAATATTACAATGTATTAATACACTTAATAAAATATTACATAATAAGATATAATAACATAAAATTTATTTTCACTCTATGGCGAGTGGACTACACTCTCAAGTATGATGAATCATTATTAGTACATTGAAGTTACTGATATTAATCTGAAATTTTCATATTTTAGGATATAGTAAAAGTAACTCAATTCTAATTAATCTCCAATAGAGAAGTTGTTATCCAAGAGAGGTTTATTCGATGAGGGGATATTTCTATTGGAAAGCCATTCAGGGAAATGTTAATATTTTTGTTAAAAAAACTAAAATTCCTAAGATAATCTTCTAGAACAATGTTACAACTTTCTAAGAATATTTGTGGAAGTCACAGATTCATAAATCACATTAATACAAATAAAGACCCAAATGCAGCAAGAGAAATTGGCTAAGTTTTCTATTTGGGCATAGTATACGAATAGCAAATATATCAATCTAATTCAAAAAAAATACTTAGCATAGAGCCAGACATAACAGTAAGTTCTCAATATATGCTAAATGAAAAGAGTTTACATACCTCCTTCACTTCCTTGAAAATGCTTACAAATTCTTCATTGATGGCTAAACTTTTTCGTTCAATATCTCCACGTAAATTTCTTCGAGTTCTCAGACTATTTTCAACAAAAAAGGTTGAAAGTGCCTTGAGAGCTTCTAACATCTCCTGTACAATTGGTAACATAAGATAGTTACTGGAACTAATTTTTAAATGTTTTCCTAATCTCAAGACAAAATGTAATGGAATCATTTTCAAATGATTTTTCATTAAACAATCCAAAAAATATTGAAGGACCTTCAAATTACTGAGGCATGCTTATTTCCACAACATAATAAGGGTCTACTTACTTGTGTATAGTGCTATATATACAAGATTATTCATTGCAGAATTGTTTGGAATTGCAAAGACTAGAAATAATCTAAATGTCCATCTAAAAGGGATTGGTTAAATAAATGATATACCTATTTACAAAAAAAAAATCTTTATGCACTTACATAGTATAAGCTTTGAGATATGGTAAGTGAAACATCAAGGCATAGAAACAGTTATAATACCAACAGTTAAAAACTTAAAAGAAATATATACATGCATATTTACTTGTGTATACCTAGTTTACACATATATAATGTACACATATATAACGTACACTTAACTATCTCTGGAACGATCTATTTAAGAATAAGTACTGGAAGCCTCCAGGCTAGAAACTGAATAACTGGAAGCAGAACTTGGAAGAACTTAAAGGGGAAGGCCTCTCTGAGGTGACTTTGAACTGAGGCCTCAGTGGTAGGCAACAGCCAGTCATGGGGACAAAGCCTTCCACAGAGCACACAGTGAGTACAAAGACCTTAAAGTGGTAGAAGGAAGGCCACTATGACTGAAGCTCTGAGAAATTATTACGATTTTATGCAGGGGAGTAATATAATATGATTTATATTTATAAAAGTTTATTCAACTTTGTAAGGGAAATGAATGGTAGAGGGGTACAAGAAAGGAAATAGATAAGAGAAAAAACTAAAATAATCCAAGTATGGTTTGATAGTGGCTTAGACCAAGATGGCAGTAGTACAAATGAAAAAGAGATATTCTAAAACATGGCACAGTGGCTTACATCTGTAATCCCAGCAGTTTGGGAGGTCAAGTTGGGAGGACAGTTTGATGCCAGGAGTTCAAGACCAGCCCGAGTAACATAGTGAGGCCCTATCTCTACAAAAGATCAAAAAATTAGCCAGGTATGGTGGCATGTGCCTGTAGACCTAGCTACGTGGGAAGCTGTGGCAGAAGGATCGCTTGAGCCTGCAAAGATCGAGGCTGCAGTAAAGCCGTGTTCTCTCCACTGGACTCTAGCCTGGGTGACAGAGTGAGATGTGGTCTCAAAAAACAAAAAAAAAGATATTCCAAAAATTTTTTTCAAAGTAGGATACGTTTGTGGATTTAACAGGAGATGTAAAAAAAAAAAAAAAAGTGACAAGAATCCAAAAGTACTCATATGCTTCTTGCTTGACGGGGTAAATGGTGATGTTCTTTAGTGAGAGTGGAACCAGTTTAGGGAAAAATCAAGAGTTCCGCCCATGTTAAGTTCTATGATGTCAATCAGTATCCAGTTGGAAGTATAGTATAGACAACTGGTTGTACAAATCTGGAGCTCAGTCTATGTCAGAAACATAGTCATAAATTTGAGAGTAATCATACTTTTTACTACTTAAAATTATGAAAGTACATGATTTTTCTCACAGAGAGAACATGAAAGGAGGAGAGAGCAGAGAACCAAGCCCAGGACATCCCATAGTACCCTAAATTTTGCAGATATACATGTCTACACCTCTACTACTGTATATTCTAGTAGGCTTACCCTTTCATGTTTCTGTTACATTATTTTGAAATATTGACTGGACTGACAAAAATAGTAAAGCTATTTATATAAATGCAACTTAATATTTAAGGGGAAGCAAAAATATGTTTACAACTATAAATACTTACCATATCAAAAAAAAAAGAAAAAAGAAAAAAAACCCATAAAGTGAAGCAGTTTCTTTTGACTATAGCCCTGCAATGTCCTTAGGTCTGGTTCAAAGAAGTAGTCAGTAATATTGAATGAACGAAATCACAGACTCAAATGTAAATTACAGTTCCACCAGTTACTAGTTGTATGACAACCTAGCTGTACTCTCTCCATGCTTTATTTTCCTCATGGTAAAAAGAAGGTCATGTGGCCGGGCGCTCTGGCTCACGCCTTGTAACCCCAGCACTTTGGGAGGCCGAGGCGGGCAGATCACCTAAGGTCTAGAGTTCGAAACCCGCCTGACCAACAAGGAGAAACCCCATCTCTACTAAAAATACAAAATTAGCCGGGCGTGGTGGCGCATGCCTGTAATCCCAGCTACTCAGGAGGCTGAGGCAGGAGAATCACTTGAACCCGGGAGACGGAGGTTGGGGTGAGCCGAGATTGCACCATTGCACTCCAGCCTGGGCAACAAGCGCGAAACTCCGTCTCAAAAAAAAAAAAAAAAAAAAGTCATGTTATCTACATCAGAATAAGTAGCAGTCTTAAATGATACAATTAATATCAACATGAGACACATTAAACACTTCATAAATTTTATGATAAAATTAATATTTGTTAAGAAACAGTAAGTGCCAGGCTCTTTGCAAAGGACTTTACCTGGAGTCTCTCACTGAGTCCTCAAATAACCACCATGAGAAAGTTACTAGCAGTATTCCTAATTCCTAAACAGAAGCTGAGATTAGTGAATGGACTTACTCAAATCATAATGCACAAATTTAGTGGTTCTATCTAATAAGTGGTAGCCCCCAGAGCCCTTCTTTCTTATTCATTACATTGCAATGTTATTTTGTTACAAACCGGAGTCAAATTGTTATTGACAGCTATTTTTCAGTTACCTACATATTCACCTGTAAAACTCTCTAACTTTGACATATGTTCTTCTTTATGTTACATTGTCATGATCAATTTACCTAGCGACTCACAGAAACAGAAGAGACGGCTGGGTATGCGAGCAACTGTAAAGTCCAACTTAAGTTTCAGGAGGTACTTGGGAGAGCATGCGATCTATCTTCTAAAGAAATACAACCTGAGCCCACAGATCATAGCGCTTGGCTAACAACAACAAAAACTAGTAGATATAAGTTCATTTCAGCCATGGGCAAAGGTAGTTCTTTCGCGCTGCAAATTATTGTAGCTATTGTCACTTGTCGGCGGAAACGCTCCCTTATCCCTACCACTGCTCTCTTGGTCTCCTGACCCCCATTCGCACTGCCTTATCTTGGAATCTGCTCTTCTGCATGTATTTCCTATCCCGTCCTGTGCTCTCCACCTGTCTCCCGGCTGACACCGCCAAACACCTCCGGGGGTGTATGGAGGGCACCTTTCGAGGCGCCACAGTTCACCAATCCCATCCAGAGAGTCTTGAAGGCACCTTTTCAGGTGGAGAGAACACACAGGAAACCCCTTCGCTTTTCCGGAGTTTACTGGGCTCCCCTTTGTCACCCCCCCGCCCCCGGCGCCCGCAGAGCAGCGGAGCCCGCAGGTCTGGGGTCACTCGCGGTCGCTCTGCGGCCGGGAAGAGGGAGACCGCGGTGGGTCCCTGACAGACGCCGCCCCTGGCCCGGCTCAGCCCCGCAGGAACCTGTGATTCCGGCCCCGCCAGCTCGGGTTACCTTGTCGTTGTCCAGCCGCGTCTCCAGGATCTTATGCAGCTTGCGCGACAGCGGGTTGTTGGTCGTCGCCGAGGTCCCGCCTGCCCCATTGTTGAGGCCGTTGGCAGCCCCGGTCGCAGACACTGCGACCACTTCCCCGCTGCCCTCGGCCATAGCGCTGCGCGTCCCGCCCCTTGCTGCCACCTCAACCAGGCAGGGACAGCAGCGGCAGCGCGAGTATTGCGCATGTGCAGATCGGCCGCGCATGCGCATCGGCCCCGGAAGGCTCCACCGGGTAACCCTGCCTGGGCTCCCAGAAGGGTGAGGAGTGGAGAAGATGTGGGGGGCGGGACAAGATCCTCAGGTGGGAGGAGAAAATTTCTAGGATTAGAGAGGACTTTGAAACTGTGAGTCTGCGACGTTCTGAGAATTAGATGACAGCCAAATGTAATTTGTAAAATACACCAAGACTTGTGCCTGGCATATACATTCAGTATAAGTTAACTGAAAGTTTAAATTAAATTTGCCTTATCTGAATTCATTTTTTTGAAAATTATGTGTTGAAGGCATAGTATGTGCCAAGTACTCTGGTAGGCACTGGAGAATCTACATTGTATGTCTGAAACAGACAAAGCAGTTAATAGATGTTATTAGCCTGTGATGAGTGCTCAGGGCATGAAGTAGTACAGTGAAAGAAAATGGAGGAAAAGGCCCACTGCACTCAGGAGGTTTGGAGAGGAGTTGACACTTAAACCGAGATTTGAAGTAGAGTCAGAATGTGAGAAGAAATCATTCCCAGTTGGAAGAAAAGTGTGTAAGTGTACAGGCCTCAAAACAAGATGAACTTGCCTCTGACACAAATGGACCAGAGTCCATGTAACAACTATAAAGTAATGCATAAGAAAGTAACAAGTTGAGAAAACGTCCCAGGAAATGCTGAAAAACAAACATCTTTTTTTTTCTTTCTTTCTTTTCTCATTTTTTAAAATTTGGATCAAAATAAAACCCTGGACTTCTGTGAATTATTTGTCAGAAACACTATTTGGCTCTTGTCATCAATTTTCCTTGTTTCATATATATCTATGTACATATTTATATTGTATATCAGACTTAAGGGAAAATTACCGATTACACAGGTCACATAAAGAAAGCACTGACAAAACCACTCATCTCTACTCTAATAAGAGAAGGCTCAACTATCCAAAAGAAAAAAATAGACAAAAAGCAACAATATCTAGGTACGGATTCACCAAAAACTACAGAGAACCTAGATGAAGAAAACTTTAAAGTGCTACTGGGAGAACATACAACTTAAATCAATGAAAAAATATATTGTTGTCTTCAACAGGAAGACTCAATATTGTAAGATGTCTTTTTCATGGATAAATTTAAGTTCAGTGTAACCAAAACTAAAATATCAAAGGTGTTCCTAAGGTGTATATATCCAAATGAATCTTGACTATACAAAGCAATAATATAATGTGGAGTTTACAAATATGTACAGTTCAAAGGAATGACAATGATAGCATGCCAAGTCAGGAGTGGTCATGAAATATCACATATTAAATGACTTCCTTATGTGAAATCTCCCAAATAGGTAAATCCACAGAGATAGAAAATAGATTAGTGGTTCTGGGAAGAGGAGTGTTGGGGAGAGGGAATGGGGAGTACCAGCTCATTGTACAGGTTAGTCTTGGGGAAGATGAAAATACTCTAAAGCTAAATTGTGGTGATGGCTGCACGACTCTGTAAATATACTAAAAACCACTGAACTGTACACTTTAAATGAATGAATTGTATGGCATGCAAGTTTCATCTCAAAGCTGTTTTTTAGGCCAAGGTGTTGTGGCTCACACCTGTATTCCCAGCACTTTTGGGAGGCTGAGGCGGGGGATCGCTTGAGTTCAGGAGTTAAAGACCAGCCTGGGCAACATAGCGAGACACTCTCTACAAAAAAAAAAGAAAAAAAATTACAAAACTAGTCAGGTGTGGTGGTATGCCTGTGGTCCCAGCTACTTGGAAGGTTGAGGTGGAAGTATCACTTGAGTTCAAGCCTGCGGTGAGTCCATAAACTTCACCTGTTTAAAGTATAAAGTATGAAAACTTTTAGTTTATTTACAGAGTTGGCAAATATCACCATCATCTAATTTTAAGACATTTTCACTACTTTAAGAAGAAAACTGTACCCATTAGCAGTCAGTCCCCACTTTCCCCTCTCTACCACCCTAGGAAAGCACAAATCTGCTTTCTGTCTCTATAGATAGCCAGTTTGGGACATTTCATATAAACAGACTAATGATATTGAGTTGTAAGAATTTTTTATATATTCTGGATACTAGTCTTAATGATTTATTGGAAAATATTTTTTACTACTTTTGCTTGTCCTTTCACTTTCTCAGTGGCATCCTTTGAAGCACAATTGATCTTAATTTGATGAGGTGCAACTTACCAATTTTCTTTTTTATTATTTGTGTTTTTGGTGCCTTATTCAAGAAACGATTACCCAACCTAGATCACAAAAATTTATTCCTGTGTTTTCTTCTATTACATTGGCACAAAAGTAATTGCAGTTTTTGCCATTGAAAGTAATGACAAAAATTGCAATTACTTTTGCACCAACCTAGTAAAATTTTTATATTGTCAGCACTTATATTAAAGTCTATCTTGTACCTTGAGCTAATTTTTGTGTATGGATGTTAGGTAGGGATCCAGTTTTACTGTTTTAAATGTGGATATTTAGTCATCTCCCACACCATTTGCTGCAAAGACTATTCTTTCTCCCATGTGAGTGTTTCTATAGATTGAGAAAAAGCAAATGATAAATCCAATTTCCATTCATGATTGAAAAAATAAGCAAACCCTTAGCAATTTGAATAGAAAGGGACTGCCTTAATTGGATTGAGAGTATATCCAAAACAAAAAAAAAAAAAAAACCCTATGACAAACATCACACCTAAGGAAATATTTAAAACTTTCTCCTTGACATCAAGAATAAGACAATAACTATCCACTATCACTGCTATGCATTATTTCACTAGAGGCTCAAACCAGAATAATAAACTAAGAAAAAAGTCATAAAAATTTGAGAGAATTTTTAAAATTCACACTTTTTGTAGATGATGCAATTGTGTCACTAGAAAATCCAGAAGGATCTACAGAAAAATTGTTAGAATCAAAATAATAACCTATTTCACATATTGTTTTCCAAAACTCCAAAAAGTACAGGATCTTGGAATTCAACTAGCTTGCAAAAGAGGTTGTGTGACTCGTTAGCATCTCATTGCAAAAATACGTTTTTACATTGGTCAGGACTTGCTTCATCAGTTAGCATTGAAGAGCCAAGATTAAAAACGATATGGAGCCAGGTGCGGTGGCTCATGCCTGTAATCCCAGCTACTCGGGAGGCTGAGGCAGGAGAATCACTTCAACCGGGAGGCAGAGGTTGCAGTGAACCAAGATTGCGCCACTGCACACCAGCCTGGATGGTAGAGCAAGACTCCTTCTTTAAAAGAAGAAGAAGAAGGAGAAGGAGAAGGAGAAGGAGAAAGAGAAGGAGAAGGAGGAGAAGAAGGAGAAGAAGGAGAGGACGACGACGGAGGAGAAGGAGGAAGAGGAGGAGGAGGAAGAGGAAGAGGAAGAAGATATAGAGACAAGGCACAGTGGTTTATACCTGTAATCCCAGCACTTTGGGAGTTAGAGGCAGGAGGATCACTTGAGCCCAGGAATAGGAGACCAGCCTGGGCAACATCAAGAGACTCCACCTCTACAAAAAAATTTTTAAAATAGCCAGTTGTGGTGGTACATGTTTGTATCCCAGCTAGTTGGGAGGCTGAAGTGGGAGGATCACTTGATCTTAGAAGGTTGAGGCTGCAGTAAGCCGTGATTGCACCATTGTACTCCAGCCTGGGTAAGAGTGAGAATCTGTCACCAAAAAAAAAAAAGAAGAAAGAAAGAGAGGGAGGGCTGGAGGGAGGGAGCGAGATGGGGGTGGTGGTGGGGGGCGTAGAAAAGAAAAGAAAAGAAAGCAGGAGAGAAAAGAAGAAAGAAAGAAAAGGAGAAGGAAAGAAAGAAAATATCTGGGCTGGGCATGGTGGCTCACACCTCTAGTCCTTGTACTTTTGGAGGCTGAGGCAGGCAGATAGCTTGAGCCCAGGAGTTTGAGATCAGCCTAGACAAGACGGAGAAACCCTGTCACTACAAAAATACAAAAATTTAGCCAAGCATGGTACCGCACGCCCCTGTAGTCTTAGCTACTCAGGAGGTTGAGGTCGGAGGATTGCTTGAACCTGGAAGGCGGAGGTTGAGGTGAGCCGAGATCATGCCACTGCACACCAGCCTGGTTGACAGAGTGAGACCGTATTTAAAATATGTTATTTAAGTTATTCGAGGATTCAGGATTTCTTAACTTTGGCACCATTGACATTTGGGGCTGCATATTTTGTTGCTGTTGTTGGGAACTCTTCTGTTCACCCTGGGCTGTTTAGCAGCATTCCTGCCCTCTATCCACTAAATGCCACGTAGCATCCTCCCCAGGTAGAACGATCAAAATGTCTTCAGACATTGCCAATGTCACTGAGGGGCAAAATTGTCCAGGGTTGACAACCACTGTTCCAAGCCATAAGTATTTTAGTTATCTGATATTGCTTAACATGTTACCCCAAAACTAATATATTTTAAAAAGAACCATCATGGCTTCCGTGAGTCAGGAAATCAAGAGTGACTTGGCTAGGCCGTTTAGGCTCAGGGTCTCTCATGAAGCTGCAATCAGATATTACCTGGGACTGCAGTCATCTGAAAGCTTAATTGGTGCTGGAGGATTCACTTCAAGGTGGCAAACTCATGTGACTGGCATATGCTACTCATTAGAAGGAGGCTCCATTCCTCACCAAATGGGCCTTCCCACAGGGCTATCTGAGTGTCCTCATAACTTGGCACTATTCCTGCTAGGCATTTACTATGGCCACAGTAAATGGCCACAGTATATAAACAAAGATATTTATCATATCATGGTTCATAATAGAGAGAAAAATAGAGACAGAGAGAAATGAAGAGAAAGGAAGGAAGGAAGGGAGAAAGAGAAAGAAAAGAGGGAAGGAAGGAGAGACTAAGGGAGGGAGGAGGAAAGAGAGACAACCAAAGTATCTATCAATAGAGGACTGAACAAATAAATTATGATGCATTCATTCGTTCAGCAGAATACTATGCAAATGTTATCTGCTATGAAGGAGATTTAAATGTTAACCTGCAAATAATTCCACAATATATTATGTGAAAAAGTAAGCTGTATTATGTATGCATGATGAGATCACTATATGCATGAAATGGAGAGATACATAGAAATTTAGATTTTTTTTTTTCAGGATGGCATTCCAGTGGAAGGAAGGCTTCCATTTCCCATTTTGTACCTTTCTAAACTGATTGAAATTTTCTAGTCTCATTCATGTATTACTAAATATATTAACAGATATTATTAAGGTACAATAACCATGACCCACTTTTCTTGTTTATTTCTAATTCTCTGAATTAACAATTGTAAAAAAGTAAATGAGATGATTTATGAATTAAAATAATATGTGGTAACATGAAAACAAGGAAATTATTTTATGTTTTAAATGCTTAAGTATATTTTTATGAGGCTAACTATAAATTATAAGAACTTAAAATCAGTATTTGTCAAGAGTTAAAATAAATTTTCAGGTGTGCCTCATCAGAGACATGTGTGGATGTATCTGTGTATTTTTGAAAATAAAGTCTTTTAGTGAAAATGTGAAAGATAATTTTTATAGTAAGCTCCATAAAGTAGTAGAACATTAAAAGAATTAAAAGATATGCTCTGACCTAAATATTTCAATTTAATGGGAGAACAAATACATGCATGTAAAAGAGCAAATGACAGAAGATCCATGCAATAGAGTGAAATGTGGAGATTCTTACCTATTAAGAAATGGTTGAGGCCAGATGCGATGGCTCACTCCTGTAATCCCAGCACTGTGGGAGGCCAAGGTGGGCAGATCACTTGAGGTCAAGAGTTTGAGGACAACATAGTAAAACCCCGTCTCTATTGAAAATACAAAAATTAGCCAGGCCTGGTGGTGCGCGCCCTGTAATTTCAATCACTAGGGAGGCTGAGGCAGGAGAATTGCTTGAATCTGGGAGGCGGAAGTTGCAGTGAGCTGAGATTGCACCACTGCACTCCAGCCTGGGTGACAGAGTGAGACTCCATCTAAAAACAAAAACAAAAACAAGAACAAAAACAAAACAAAAAAGAAAAAAGAAAGAAAAAGAAAAGATTGAAAGGAGGGCCTCTCCAAGCTCCTACTCCTCTCCTTTAGATCAAGCTTGTCCAACCTGAGGCCCCCAGTCTGCATGGATATGGCCCAGGACAACTTTGAATTCTGCCCAACACAATTTGTAAACTCACTTAAAACATTATGGACTTTTTTGCAATTTTTTTTTTTTTAGATGGTCAGCTATCATTAGTGTTAGTGTATCTTATGTGTGGTCCAAGAAAGCCAAAAGATTGGACACCATTGCTTTAGAGGGTTATTTAAGCTTTCTTGCCCTTTGGCTTCTGAAATAAGAGGAAGTCACTTTGTATTGGCTACTGGGGCTTCATCAAAATATAATATGGCATTTACTAAAAGTATGTCTAGTGAGTCATAGAATTTTCAGCCTTCTACGTTTTTCATTATGTTGATAATAGTAGCTCCCATTATTTAGCAACTGTGTTTATTGAAAATCAGGCTCTGTGCTAGAATTTATTATACGCTATTTTTATCTTCACAGCTACCCTGCAACATAAGGATCATTACCACATTATCGTGTAATTAGTACTCTTATTGATGAGTAATCCAAGACTAAAGAAACCTTTCCAAAGATGTATGGCTAACTCAGATAACATAGCCAGCTACCCCCTAATTGGGCATTTAACTTAAAGGGTTGGGCTGGGCACGGTTGCTAATGCTTGTTATCCCAGCATCTTGGGAGACCAAGGTGGGTGGATCGCTGGAGGTCAGGAGTTCGAGACCAGCCTGGCCAACTTAGCGAAACCCTGTCTCTACTAAAAATACAAAAATTAGCTGGGCATGGTGGTGCGCACCTGTATTCCCAATGACTCTGTAGGCTAAGACAGGAGAATCTCTTGAACCCAGGAGGCAGAGGTTGCAATGAGCCAAGATCATGCCACTGCATTCCAGCTTGGGCAACAGAGCAAGACTAAAAAATAAAGGGTTGTATTACTGCTTTCTCAGTTTTGAGTTGTGTGCACCTCTCCCTTGGAATGTAAGCAAAAACCTTTGCAGCTAAACATTCAAATGTGTTCTATGTCGGTGTTGCCTTGACCAAGTTCTTACTGCCTTCACACTGACACCAGCATTATTTTTCTAAAACACGGATTTGGTCCTATCACTTTCTTTGCCTTGAAAACCATGATGGTTTGCGAAACAGGTATCCAGTGGGGATCTTCAAAAGAAAAAATAAACAAACAAATAAAAATAAAAAATAAAAAACAGAAGAAAAGATAAAAAGTAATAAAATGAAATAAAATAAAAACTGTGATGGCAGTTATCAAATAAATGAATGTTTTATTATGGTATACACAGGACTTCATAATCAGACCTTCATCATCAGATTTCATGTTATCACTCTGGCCTCATTTCTAGGCACTTGCAAATGATTGCAACATTCTGGCCATACTCCATTTGCTAGGCTACAAATGCATCACCAACTTTTATCTCCTGATGTTGGCTCCTACAACCCACTTGTGTTAGTCCATCTGGGCTACTGTAACAAAATACATAAACTGGAGAGCTTTTAAACAACAGAAATTTATTTTTCACAGTTGTGGGGCTGGGAAGTCCAAGATCAAGGCACTGGCATATTCAGAGTCAGGTGAGGGCCCGCCTCCTGGTTCATAAATGGCTCCTTCTCACCATAATTTCACAGGTGGAAGGAAGTGGCTAGTGAGTTCTTTCAGACCTCTTTTGCAAGGACACGAATCTCAATCATGAGAACTCCACCCTCATGGTCTAATCACCTCCCAAAGGCTATACCTCCTAATTCTAACTTGGGAATTAAGATTTTAACTTGGGAATTTTGCAGGGACACAAACACTCAGATTTTAGCACCACTCTTTCAGGAAAGCCTTCTCTTACGAAACTAGTGATATCCTATTTGTCCTTCAGGCCCCACTCAAACAACTCTTTGTACCTTCATGAAGCACCCTACCTCTCCTTGAGCAGAATTAATTGGTCCCTCATGCAAATTCCTTATCATATCATTATTTTAAAAATTTATTTTTACATTTGTTGTTCCACCACTAGACCCTAAGTACCTGGATGATGAGGACTATGTCACTCATCTTTGTCTTCCCAATTTCCAGCACAGCATCAGGCACAATATATGTGCCTTAGTAAGCTAAAAGCTTACTCAATGAAAAGGACTGAAATGAAGTTTTATGGTTTTATAAGTTAGGGTTCTTAATTGCAATTGTTAGGAGCAGACTGAAGACGATTTAAATAGAAATGTATTTATTGAAAGAATAGTGGGTAGGTCTCAGAATCAACAAGAAGGAGGAAGAACCAAGCTTGTAAGAGAGGCAAAAACATAAGGAGACTAGGCACACATAACCATCATCAAAATCACTGCACGAAACAAATCATCATGGACCCACTGTGAGATGGACAGATTGCTCCACCCACGCTGAAATGTCTGCAAAATGCTGTAACAATGCCTGGATTATGAAATAAGATGTATAGAAGCTGCACACTTCTGCACGGTTGTGTGTATGACACACAACTGCCACATTTATGTGAGCTATGTCACACCACCATCAGTGGAACTATACAATCAACCTTCTTTTCAATCCAAGTCTCATACAACAATTCCTCATTCTCAGACAAAGCATATGTATTTATACACATTTCCTATTCTCTTTCAGTCTCAACTTTTATCTGGCACATGCATGTCCATGCATATACATAAATACATCGTCTAGTATTAAGGTATAAACGTTCATGTACTTTCTAAAGCTCTGGTTGTGTCCTCTTTCCTGATACAGATTCATTCATTCTCTAAAAGCAAAATTCTAACGTGTTCACTTGTCTGTTCGTATAGTCCCAATCTGTAAGGTTGCCTTGCTTATTCAATATATACCACATTTAATTCCTCAGTAGCAGGGTCTCCAATTTAAATATCTCAGTTAGTAATTTCATTATTCAACTTCTATGCTGGCAGCTTTAACACACAAACTATCTATTTTCCCTTCTTTCTAGCTGGCCTTCCCAGTCATTATTCTGCATAGCCCTGGCAGTCTTCTGCTTTTAATTGATTGCTATCGATTTTCTTTTCAGAATATATGAGCCCAGGGCCTCTTAATGGAATTAAGTACCTACCTGTCAGAGAGAATCTGATTTCTGTTAAAATCTTTCTGCTTAAGTTTCCCGTGTACACTATGCTGTGCCTTGCCCATCCTACACCTCTGCCTGGAATGCCCTTCCTTTCTTCTTCCCTCGATTAGACTTACTCATTCATTTAGGCTGCTCAGGAGCCTCATCTCCCAAGTGCCTTTCCAGTCAGGCCAGGTGTCCCTTCCGTGTGCTTTCAAAGAATCCTAAAGGTTGTTCTCTCACTGTACATTTCACAGTAAAAATCATTATCCATGTGTTTTTATTATTTCCACTGGTGTGTGAACTCCTGAGGTCAGAAAGCACGTCATTCATCTTTGAATACTAGGTGCTTTATGCAGTTCCTGAAATGTAGTAGGTGCTATAGTCTGAATGTTTGCGTTTCCTCAAAATGTGTATATTGAAATCCTGCCCCCAAGGTGATGGTATTGAGGCAGGACTTACCATTTGACCCAGCAATCCCATTACTGGGTATATACCCAAAGGATTATAAATCATTCTACTATAAAGGTACATGCACACATATGTTTACTGCAGCACTATTCACAATAGCAAAGACTTAGAACCAACCAAAATGCCCATCAATGATAGACTGGATAAAGAAAATGTGGCACATATACACCATGGAATACTATGTAGCCATAAAAAAGAATGAGTTTATGTCCTTTCCTGGGACACGGATGAAGCTGGAAACCATCATCCTCAGTAAACTGACACAGGAACAGAAAACCAAACACCACATGTTCTCACTCAGAAGTGGGAGTTGAACAGTGAGAACACATGGACATAGGGAGGGGAACATCACACACTGGGGCCTGTCAGGGAGTGGGGGAAAAGGGGAGGGAGATAATTAGGACAAATACCTAATGCATGTGGGGCTTTAAACCTAGATGTTGGGTTGATAGGTGAAGCAAACCACCATGGCACATGTATACCTATGTAACAAACCTGCATGTTCAGCACATGTATCCCAGAATTAAAGTAAAATTAAAGAAAAAAGAGGTAGGACTTCTGGGAGATGAATAGATCATGAGGGCTTCACTCTTACAAAAGAGACCAAAGAGAGCTAGCACACCCTTTCTATCATGTGAGAACTCTCCAACAGTCACCATGTTTAGGGAACAGGCCAGGCCCTCATCAGACACCAGATCTGCTGGCATCTTGGTTTTGGACCTCCCAGTCTCCAGAGCTATAAGAGATAAATATTTGCTGTTTATATGCCACTTAGTCTATGCAATTTTGTTTTAGCAGCCAGACTTAATTAGCCAGGAAGAATTTAGTAAATATTATTGAATAAATTTAAAAATTAATATAAGTAAATAGATGGACCAACTTTATTTGAATAAATCATGATCCAAATGGAAGCAAATGTATTCCATTTTGTTGTTGTTGTTGTTGTTGTTTGAGGTAGAGTTTCACTCCAGTCTCCCAGGCTGGAATGCAGTGGCACCATCATGGCTCACTGCAGTCTCAGCTTACTGGGCTCAGGTGATTCTCCCACCTCAGCCTCCTGAGTAACTGGGACCACAGGTGCATGTCAACCACGCCTGGCTAAATTTTGTGTTTTTGGTAGTGATAAGTTATCTGTGGTGTTGCCTTGCTTAGTCAATATATATTTGATTAAAAATATAAGATTAAAAATGTATGCCCAAGCTGGTCTCAAACTCCTAGGCTCAAACTATTCATCTGCCCAAATACTGGGATTACAGGTGTGAACCACCGCACCTAGTCTCTTCTATTTTAAACCAAGCTGAAAACATAGCATTTCGGGTACATTCTTAAACAGGTCTAAACATTTTAATGGTTGAGATACAGTGAAAATAAAAATATTTTCAATGATTTTTTTTTTTTTACTTATTAATGTTTCAAAAAACTTTTTGACTCTCTAAATTTGTATCATTAATATTGTAATGTTCAGGTAATATGTGTATTATATATTTTAGAGTCATAATTTATATATATTTATTCATATTTAAACTATATGTATATGCTTTGTTATTTTTAAAAGCCTTGGTTTAATACTTTGTGATACAGCAACTGAAAATAGCTATTCCAGTTTCAAGTTCAGTTTATTTCAATACCCAGTTTGAACACTATCATGTCAAAAAAAAGAGAAAAAAACCTCTCAACATTTTACAAAGGCACAATATATATTACTATATACTACTTATAAGAAGGTTCACCATAAATAAAATTGCATCTATAGCCATATTTCATTGTCACCTTTAGAATAGTATTTCCTGGCTTGTAATGTGGGTGTTGAATATCTTGTAGTTGGAATCGAAGGAAGGTCAGCTGTGCCATATTTTATTTTTAATTGTATTATGAGTATTCGGTTTTTTATTTTTCTCTTCTCTTCTTTTCTTTTCTTTTCTCTTCTCTTCTTTTCTTTTTTTTTCTTTTTTTTTTTTGAGACGGAGTCTTGCTCTGTCACCCAGGTTGGAGTGCAATGGCGTGATCTCGGCTCACTGCAACATCTGCCTCCCGGGCTCAAGTGATTCTTCTGCCTCGGCCTCCTGAGTAGCTAGGATTACAGGGGCACGCCACTACGCCCAGCTAATTTTTGTATTTTCAGTAGAGACAGGGTTTCACCGTGTTGGTTAGGCTGGTCTTGAAATCCTGATCTTGTGATCAGCCTGTCTCAGCCTCCTAAAGTGTTGGGATTACAGACGTGAGCCACTGCGCCCGGCCATGAGTATTATTTTCAATCTGTGGCTTCTCTAAAGGAATCTCTTTAAATCTATCTGTAATTTTGTAAAGGCAAATTTAGTTAAAATTAGATGAGATAATCTATAATGCCAACTAACTGGGTCCCTCATAACCTGAAAACTCAATGAAAGGCAACAAAAAGTGAAGCTTCCCCTCAACCTCTCAGCATTATGGAGCTTCCACGGTACCCTCAGGAAGCCTCCTCTACTGTACATGAAATGCGACTTGTGACCTTGAAACGTAGACAATGAAGGCATTCAATCAATAGAGTACATTTCATACTGCTTTTTTTCACCTTTAAGATTAAAAATTAAAGCTCAACAAAAGCTTTGACATCTTCTCACACCCCCATGCATTCTCTCACCTACATCCTGGAGTTTATGCTCCACTTTGGAGGACGTTAGTGTAGAGAATCGAATCCACACTGCTGTCTCTGGCTTCCAGGTGCTCTATAACTTGACCTCAACCAACCCCAGCACGGCCTATATTTCACTCTCACTGCTGCCCTATGTTGAGTTTCTACTGCACTCCAAGAGTTTTAATCCTGTTTCTTAACATACCCAGCGCTTGCCCTCCTCACCGTGCTCAAGCCTTCTCTTCTACCTGCAATGTTCTGCCCCTGTTAACCCCTGTTTCACCACCTACCAGGTTTCTCCTTCATTAAACCTCCTTCTGTCTGGGGTATCACTTTTTAACCTCATCTGAACAAAGATGCATAGAACTGAAAGGTTATCTTTGACATCTGAAGTAGAAATAATTATGCACATGTATTATCTCTTCTATGAGTAGATTATAAACACCTTAGGTAGGGGTACCAGGGGCTGGTCCCAGTGGCTCATGCCTATAATCCTCGCACTTTGGGAGGCTGAAGCAGGCAGAATACGAATTCAAGAGATGGAGACCATCCTGGCCAACATGGTGAAACCCCATCTCCACTAAAAATACACAAATTAGCTGGGCATGGCGGCACGCACCTGTATTCCCAGCTACTCAGGAGGCTGAGGCAGAAGAATCGCTTGAACCCAGGAGGCGGAGGTTGCAGTGAGCCGAGATCGCACCACTGCACTCCAGCCTGGCGACAGAGCAAGACTCCAGCTGAAAAAAATTAAATTAAATTACATTAAATTAAATTAAATTTTTAAAAGGGGTACCAGATCTCATTAATTTGTCTGTTCTCAACAATTACCCTGCAAACTTTTTGGCATATAACAGATATCCATTTGGAAGCAGTATGATAAAATGAAAATATATGGTTTTAGAATGAGGGATACCTAATTCATGGACAAAAGATTAGCATAATTGTGAAAACTTTGAAAAGGAAGAATTTTCTATCATTTAGAAAGAGGGTGGTCATACATTCACTCTCACTACAGGAAGTGAGGCAAGGCCCAGCTGACAACCCCAGAGATGTAAAAGAAGAGACTTCTCCATTTGGTGGAATATCAAACTGAAGTTCCTTTCAACAGCAGGAATCTATGGTTTAAAGCAGAAAGAAATGCCACATTTCTAAAGGCTACTTCCAAGTAGAATGCTGTTATATTTTATAGTTACCTGTTATATCTCAATTATATTATATAATTGTAATATATGATCTCAGATCTTATTATTGACTAACATATGTACAAAATACCATTTTAAAAATGAAAAGTGATTTTAGATTTTGATAGGTTTTAGATTTCAATAGAGTTGGTCATCTTTTTTATGTGATCCAGCTCAGGAATGGATTATGGTTCAAGTTTATGTTAGAGGAGGTTGTCCAGCTGACAACAAGAAATATCAAACCAGCCAGGTGCGGTGGCTCACCCACTTACTTGGGAGGCTTCCAGCTACTTGGGAGGCTGAGGTAGGAGGATCACTTGAGCCCAGAGGTTGAGGCTGCAGTAAGCCTTGATCATGTCACTTCACTCCAGCCTGGGCAACAGAGTGAGACTCTGTCTTAAAAAAAAAAAAATCCTGAAAGAAAAGATACTAAACCTGTTAATTAAATGTAATATCATCCAGCTGTTACCAGAAGTACAGCCTTGAGTATGAATTCCCCAGGAACTTGGTGTTTTGGACAAAGAATTGGACAAAGCACACAAACTAACGAAGGAATAAAACACAGGAACAGGAATGAAGCAGTGAAAGCTGGGATTTATTGAAACATACAAGCATTCTACAGAGTGGGAAATCTTTACGGGAGGCAGAGGGACTGATGGTCTTTCCTTCTGTAACTGCTTCATTCTGATTGGGGCATAGTCCCTACCTACTGGTGACCACAGAACTCTCGCCCTGCTCTGTCTAAAGGCGATGTTAGTGCCAGAGGTGTTTAAATCAGACCAATTCCATCTTGAGTAGGGGTTGGGTAAAATGAGGCTGAGACCTACTGGGCTGCATTCCCAGACATTAAGGCATTCTAAGTCACAGGATGAGGTAGGAGGTCGGCACAAGATGCAGGTCATAAAGTGTAGGAGATCGTTCATCGTGGTGGGAAAAATCATAGAAAGATGCAAACCTTCTTGGAAGGCCAGGAGGTTTTGTAAAAGCTTCAGAAAAGGATTTGACTGAAGGCAGCCAAGTTCTCTTATCTGGAAGGCATAAATAATTCACAATGCAATAACATATAATTATAGGGTTTAGCATGTAATCAAGAAATAACCATAAAAATGGACAACCAGCAGCCCCTGGGGCTGCTGTTCCTGTGGAGTAGCCATTTTTTATTCCTCTACTTTTTAAATACACTTGTTTTCACTTTACTCTATAGACTCCTCTGAATTCTTTCTCACACAAGATCCAAGAACCCTCCCTTCGGGTCTGCATCGGGACCCCTTCTCTGTAACAATAGGAGGCCTGAGCTTGTTTTGATTAGTTGCCCATCTTGGGCAGTTGGGGTAAGTGCCATCTGGAATTTGACAGCTGATAAACGATGGGTTCCATATCAGATGAAGCAATTCACGGTACAAAGTCCTAAAAGTAGTGAAACAAAAATCGTTACTAAAGGTCCTAATATAGATAATATTATTGGTAATAGCCAATTTTTAAAAGGAGATAACAAATTTCCTTAGCCAGCTGGGTCCAGTCCCAGCATGTTCTCTTAGCCTGTCAATGATTTTTAGGTTTTCTTTTATTTATATTTTCTTCTACCTGTACAGATGTATTTACATAAAACAACAAGTTTCATTTAATAAAGCACAAGTTCCTTTTGCTTCTGGAGTAATTACATCTAAAGCTCGGCAGTTTTGCAAAGCTACCTCTACACGCAAATGAAATCGTTCTTGCTGATTTTCAATGGCTGCTACTGTGGCTTTCCAAGACTCTTGTACCATTACAGTTAAGTTTAAAATTCTTTATTCTAGTATGAGAATTCCAGCAAACCAAAACAGTCCTCTAAAAATAGAATAGCCTGTGCCAGGCTTTTCTAATATAAGATCGTCAGTGCCACAGCCACGTTCAACGAAGAATCAAACTCTGTAAAAAAAATTTTTTTTTAACGGAGTTTTGCTCTTGTTGCCTAGGCTGGAGCGCAATGGTGCGATCTCGGCTCACTGCAACCTCCACATCCCAGGTTCAAGCAATTCTCCTGCCTCAGCCTCCTGAGTAGCTGGGATTACAGGCATGCACCACAAAGCCCAGATAATTTTTTTTGTATTTTTAGTAGAGATGGGTTTCTACATGTTGGTCAGGCTGGTCTCGAACTCCTGACCTCAGATGATCCACCTGCCTTGGCCTCCCAAAGTGCTGGGGTGACAGGTATGAGCCACTGTGCCCAGCCCAAAATATTGTAAGAGATTTATTCTGAGCCAAATATGAGTGACCATGGCCCGTGACACAGCCCTCAGGAGGTCCTGAGAACATGTGTCCAAGATGGTTGGGGTACAGTTTGGTTTTATATGTTTTAGGAGGCATGAGACATTAATCAAATACATTTAAGAAATACATTGTTTTCATTCAGAAAGGTGGGACAACTCAAAGCAGAGGCTTCCAGGCTATAGGTAAATTTAAACATTTTCTGGTTGACAATTGGTTGAGTTTGTCTAAAGATCTGGGATCCATAGAAAGGGACATTCATTTGAAGATAAGGGATTGCGGAAACCAAGTTTTATTGTACAGAGGAAGCTGTCAGATAGCAAACCTCAGAAAGAGCAGGTTGTAAAATGTTTCTTATGGGACTTAAAAGGGTGCCTGGCTCTTAGTTGATTATATCCTGGATCTGGAAAGGAAGGAAGGAAAACAAAGGGGAAAAGAGATTCTCTATAGGATGTGGATTTTTCCTATAACAGACTTTGCAGGGTAATTTCAAGGTAAGTCAAGGAAATATATTTTGGGGTAAAACATTTTGATTTTCTCCCATGTTATGCCAGAGTCAGATTATGTCATGATATACAGGGTTAAATCAAATCCATCTCATGAAAATTTATTGTTTGTAGGGCATGACTCCCCAGAACCCTTAGATAGGAATTTGGGCAAGATAAAAATCAGAGCTTAGTCTTCAGTAGGTTCAGATAATTGGGGAAATTGTGCAATAAAAATTACATACTTTATGGAAGGACTAGTTTTGCCATCTTCCACACCAAGTTTTTGTCCATTTAGTAATCATAAAAAATACTGGCAAACAGTGTTTGTGACTGTGACTGTTAATATCCTACTAGCACAAAAATATCATACACACACACACACACATTTTTATGGTGCATGAAATATTCAGCATTAGAGTCTCTTCTGAGAGATCATGTGGCAATTAACATTACAATTAAAGCCAAAGCTTCTGGAAGACGCTTCTACTTACATTTTTTTAATTTTTATTTTTTGAGACGAAGTCTTGTTCTGTAGCCCAGGCTGGAGTGCAGCGGTGCAATCTTGGCTCACTGCAACCTCTGCCTCCTGGGTTCAAGCAATTCTCCTGCCTCAACCTCCCAAGTAACTGGGACTACAGGCACCACCACACCCAGACCCTTATTTGTGATATCCTCTTATTCCAGTTTTGGAAACACAGAGGTATGTTACTGGATTAGGGATGGTTAGAGCAAAAAATAGCATAGAAACTAGAGGCTGCTTAAAAATATGCAAAGATCCACGATGAAGAGGATGTGGAACATAGGGCACAGAAATGCACAGTCATCTCTCAGGCCAGCCTTTGTGCAGCACCACTCTTAGCTCCTGATGAACCTCAGCCCTGGAAGCACATGGCCTCTCAGCAATCAGAACTGGACTTTAAGAGGATCATTGGAGATAAAAATGCTCAGAAGTAAATGCTCAGTGCCACAAAGTGAAACCAGCACTCAGGCAATAGTTTTCCCAGCAAGGCAATTTACTTCTGCAGAAGGGTGCTGCTCATGTCAATCAGTATTGCAAGAGCGCAGGGAACAAAGGAAAGCAGGGGGGTTTTATTCTTAAGGCAATCCCTACCCTGTGTCACTTCCCTATGGGCTGGGGTGGGACCGCACAATCTAAACTGACCCGATTAGCTACTTGTAAATATTTTTCTAAATATGGAAGGCAAGGGGAACATGAGGTACAGTGGTGAAGCCTACGACACATGCAGTTTCAGGGGAACAATGGGTGCAGGTAACTAAGATGTGAGTTATCGAGTAGAGCTGACGGGAAGTGGGTAGGCTGTTTACAGTAACTGGAGGCAAGGAGGCATGTAGAATGAGAAAGTTAGGTTTGAGAACAAAGAACAAGGAAGTTAGCAGGCTAAACTTTTGAAGAGAAACTCAGAGAAATTCATTGTATCCTGCAGTATTCTAAACTCTGCCGCCTGTAGACACCTAAGGAACCTCACTTGGTATATGAAGGGGAGTTTGCGTGACTATCAACGAATCAAAAAAAAAAAAAAAAAAAGTAGCCAGACGTGGTGGCGGGTGCTTGTACTCCCTGCTACTTGGGAGGCTGAGGCAGGGGAATGGCATGAACCCGGGAGGTGGAGCTTGCAGTGAGCTGAGATGGCGCCACTGCACTCCAGCCTGGGCAACAGAGGGAGACTCCATCTCAAAAATAAAAAAAAGAGCCTAAATTAATTCTCCACTTTAATCAATACCTTTATCTTATACTTACCCACCATGTTTCCTCAATTCTCTTCACCTATTTAATTTTCCCCAGTATAGTGAAAAGGAAAATTAACTAACCCAGAAATCAGCAAAACACAGCATAAGCTCTTAAAAACTGATTTTTTAAAGACAGAGTTTCTCTCTGTCGCCCAGGCTGGAGTGCAGTGGTGTGATCTCAGCTCACTGCAACTCTGCCTCCCAGGTGCAAGCAATTCTCCTGCCTCAGCCTCCTGAATAGCTGGGATTACAGGCTCAAGTCACTATGCCAGGTTAATTTTTGTATTTTTAGTAGAGACAAGGTATTGCCATGTTGGCCAGTCTGGTCTTGAACTCCTGACCTCAAGTGATCTGCCCACCTCGGCCTCCCAAAGTGCTGGGATTACAGGCCTGAGCTGCCACACCCAGCCTGATTTTTTATTCTCTGGCACAGATCCACTGAATCTCATTAGAGTGCAGAGGACAAAGTTCCGGTTATAAAGGAGAAGGAGGAGGAGGGGGAAGAAAAATGTAAAAAGAAAATGTTCCTTATGTAATTTTTTACTGCTGACCAATTTCAAAAGTCTCTAATGTTTTTAAAGTGTGATCCCTAAAGGGATATTTTAATGAGTTCTCCAGATGATTTTGACACACACTAAAGTTTGCGTTCTGCTCCGGTATAGTGTATGTGGGTTTTTCAGTAAAGGAGGATCCAATTATGACAGACTCCTAGCAGAAGCTTTATCTCTACACTAACTTTGTTTACTCTCTCTCTCTCTCTCTTGGATTCTCACAAACCTACACAGATTACACATTTATAAAAATAAATGAAGAATAAAAAGTGGAATTTGCATTCTGGTGATTGCATGCATACCCCCATCTATTTTCCTATGGATAAAACTCCCCCTGCTTTCCTCTATTCCTTGAAGTTTAAGAATGCGTGTTATTCATCTATATACTCCACAGCAACAATTTGTATAATGCTTTACGCATTTAAGAACTACTTGTTAATAGAAAAATTAAATTGTTCTCCTATGGGAAGCAGGTTTTGTGTTTGGAATGTGCAAAAGTATCCAGTTCAAGGTGGTGAATTTTAAATTACTGTTTAAAATTTGTGTAACATTTTCATCTAGTAATAAAAACATAATGTGTGTTAATATCTTAAACACGGTGGAAGTTAATGACAGGAATCCAGAAAAACAATTCAAATTAAATATCCTGCTAATTTCTAATCGATAGCATAATTTTCCCATACTAAGGAAAATCATTTTCTTCGGTCAGTCCCAGGTTCTTAAAACATATTGAGTAAATCATGGTTAATGATGATAATATTGATATTAGGGATATAAGGCCTTTAGGTAAGAAATCATTGGAAAATTTTATGTCATTCCTGGCAACTTAAAACAAATTTATGCTGATCAGCAAATTAGAAAATATTTGCTAATTAACCGACTAGAAAAAGTACATGTTATTACCGAAATATGATAAATTTTGAAAATGCTAAGAAAGACCATAAAATCAAACATAGACAGTTAAAAGCAATGTATTTCATGAGCACTGATTTATGGCTCAGTTAATCAATATTTGAATTAGATGTGGGTAGCTCAGTTGTTAAGCCATTTCTCCACAAACTGCAAATTAATATTAATGAAAAATGCAATGGCATTCAGCAGCAGCATTCTGTCGCTTGTTAGAGTAACCATTAATTTTAATTTTAAATATTAATGAAATATGATTTTTTTTTTTTTTTGTCAGCTTTAGGCAATGATTTCAAAGAAACAGCAAGACCTGAGTCAGGGGAGACCCTATCATAGGCAATTCGAGAGCAAAGCTGTCAGCAGTGACTGGTTAGCAAAATTTGAATCACTCTCTAGCAATTAGCAGATGATTGTGAATGATTACTTCCTTCAGAATGAATAGCTGACCCCCAGGGTTATTTGGTTTGCTGTCTGTGACAAGTCCGTTTAAAGACCTGTCTGGTGGCAGAGATGGAGAGATTCATTCTGAATAGGTAATTCAATCATAAGTCCAGGGAACAGAGCCATGAAAACCAGCCAGCCATTGTACCAGGGGAGAGAAGAGCAGAAAGAAAAGCTTGGGAAAGCAGTGACAATAGGTGAGCCCCACCACCACCAACCTTTATGACATCCCAGGATCTCGGCATGAGAGGCCTGATAAAACTTGGACAGCATGTTATTGAGCCTAGTCCTACTCTTTAGATCTGATAGAGTGAAAACAGGATAGTCTAATCATCCTAAAGTAGAGAAAACTTTTCACCTTTTTCAACGGGCAGGGGAGCAACTCTTTAATCAAGATGAGAGGATTCCAAAGACTGATTTTCATGTCTCGGAACCTGGAGGACAAAAAGTAGCCAGATCTTGTCATCCTGGCAGCACCCCCTAAACCAGATCCTATCTCCTTCTGGGACCTCTGACCTAGAAAGCATATCAGGTGGATGGCTATATAGGAGAAATGCTCTTTTTCTCTTGCATAAGTCTGGGCTGACTCGTCAGAGTGCTGTGTCTAAAAGCTATTTTCTATTTTTTAGAGTAAAGTATAAGCATCATTATTGCTCTTATTAGTAATAAAAAGCTTATGAGTCACCTGCCTCTGACAGGAATTGACATCAAAATAAAAATTACTTAAATTACTTATGAAGTATGTGTCTACATATTTACCATGTCTGACATAAAGTTATGATAACAAAATTTTCTTTCAAAGTCATTGAATTAATGCATGTCATTTCTATTCAAATTTAGGAAGCAAAGTCTTTTTTTTTTTTATTATTTTTTTTTTAAAGAGGTGGAGTCTTGCTCTGTCTGTCGCCCAGGCTGGAGTGCAATGACACAATCTCGGCTCACTGGAACCTCCGCCTCCTGGGTTCTAGCAATTATCCTGCCTCAGCCTCCTGAGTAGCTGGGATTAGAGATGCACGCCGCCATGCTCGGCTAATTTTTTTGTATTTTAGTAGAGACAGGGTTTCACCACGTTGCCCAGGCTGGTCTTGAACTCCTGAGCTCAGCCAATCCACCTGTCTTGGCCTCCCAAAGTCCTAGGATGACAGGTGTGAGCCGCCGTGCCCAGCCTGGTGAAGTCTTTTTTTGTAATCTCTAATGATGCTAATATCACCTTTTTCTTAAATAAAAAAATGAAAATGACATTTTTTGATGTATTATAACTTAACGTGTTCAGTGACCTTTATTTCTGAAGAAATACATGTCAATTTACAGGGTAACTTTCTTAAAAATAAAAAGCAAACAAGCAAACTTAATTATTTGTTGAAATTATGATACCTTTCAAAAGGTAAGAAATAATTTAAATTAAGTATAATGAAAGAACACCCTAAGCAATGACATTAATAATTTCCTCCCTGCCTCCCTGCCTCTGTCCCTTCCTCTCTCCCTCCCTCCCTTCCTTTTTATTTGAGATGGAATCTTGCTCTGTTGCCCAGGCAGGAGTGCAGTGGTGCGATCTTGGCTCTCTGCAACTTCAACCTCACGGGTTCAAGTGATTCTCTTGCCTCGGCCTCCCGAGTAGCTGGGACTACAGGCACGTGCCACCATACTCAGCTAATTATTTTGTATTTTTAGCAGAGACGGGGTTTCACCATGTTAGCCAAGATGATCTCTATCTCCTGTCCTCATGATCCGCCTGCCTTGGCCTCCCAAAGTGCTGGGATTATAGGCGTGAGCCACTGTGCCCGGCTGACATTAACAATTTCATAATGAGGTTTTCCCCGTCAGAAATAGGAGCATAAAATATAGACATTGCACAGAAAAATGAATACATATTTTTGAGCCCAATATTTCCATTTGTTCCCAGTAGGGTGCAAACAATATACCCTGACAATCAAAGTATTAATTTTAATTCAAAGAAAGGACTATTTCCCAAAATGCCTCAGATAATATTTGATTTATCATTAGAAATAGAACTACTCTCTACTATATAAAATGCCGTGCTTGCAATAGCTATATGTTTATAACATTTTTGAATGTCCATACACTATATGGAACTTCGGTTATTCAATGAGTGTAAGAGCTACATTAAATGTATTTTTAGAATAGAACACTGTATAAATATTAAATTAGCAAGTATGGGAATATTAATATAAGCATATTTTATAAATTTATATGTAAATGCTTGTTTATATCCACAAATTATATAAACAAGCATTGTTTATATCATGATATATAAATGATTACATAAACATGAAGAAAAAAACAGATTGTTCAAGAAATGAGAGAGATCATGTAGGGGAAGGTGAGATTCACAGAATAAAAGGCTTCACTAAAACAAAAGCCTGTGTTCTTATTTATGTAAAATTAAAAACGTGTGAGTAGAAAAATTAGACATAAAAAATAGTTCCAGGAAAGCATATTTTGGGAAGATAGAGCAATAGGAAGCATCAGGAATTAGTCTATACACCTAAACAATTGTACAGTGTTTATCTGATGTAACTATTTTGGAACTCTGGAGTCTATTCAAGGCTTGCAAATTTCAGAGGAAGGCTTGGAAGGTAAATTCCACTTAATTTTGGTAAATTTCAGCTCTTCTTTCAGTAGTGGATACCCATCCTTCACCCCCAGCCCTGTGGCAGGCAGCTGTGAGGAGGAGTTTTGGAGCATCTTGTATGCACCCAGTGAGAGGCCAAGGTGGGCAAAAAGGACTCTCTCCTCCAAATATCAGTGATTTGTGTTCTAATTGCTGATTGCTGTTTCTGATCATGGAAGTCCAGTATGGAGGGGGGATAGCCACTGTCGCATCCTCCCTTCATTATTGCAAGCTTCACCCCCTCCAACTGAAGTGACTTCCAAGGGATTTAAAGGGCTGGTGCCCTTTAACCTCCCTCCTCTATTTTTCTCCTCACCCCCCCCCCTTTTGGATGTGAGACCTTAAAAACTAGAACATTCAAAGCAAAAAAGTTACCCCACATGCCCAGGAAAAGACACAGGCTCAGAAAAGACCTGAGTAGACTTTACGTCTCAGGCTGATCCTTGGCATAGAGACAGCCTGCAGCAATCAAAAACAAAACAAAGCCAAAACAAAAACAGCAAGCCCTGGGGAAGAAAGTAGAATATAATATTCAGGGTTGCCACATTATTAGATTCAAATGTCCAGTTTCCAACCAAAACACTCAAAAGTATACAGAGAAACAGGGAAGTATGGCTTATCCAAAGGGACAATATAAACCAGCAGAAACTGTCGCTGAAGAAGATAAGATGCCACATCTATCTTATCTTTAAAGCAACTATCTTAAAGACGCTCAGATAACTAAGAGATGGCATAAAGAAAGAAAATGGTGTATGAACAAAATGGAAATATCAATAAAGAGATAGAAAACTTAAAGATAATTCAAAAAGAAATTTGAGAGCTGAAAAGTACAATGAATTGAATGAAAAGCTTATTAGAAGTATTCAAAGTTTATTAGAAGTAGGCAGAAGAAAAAACATCAGTGAACATGAAGATGGAACTATTGAAATTGTCAAATCTGAGGAACACAAACAAAAAATACCGAAGAAAAGTGAAAAAGGACTAAGAAATCTCCGTGGTACTATCAACAGCACCAATGCATGCATTGTAGGAGTTTTAGAGAGAGTAAAAGAAAGACTATTTGAAAACAAATGGCAAAATACTTCCCAAATTTGATGAAAGACATGAATATAAACATCCAAGAAACTTAATGGATTCCAGGTAGGATGAACTCAAAGAGACCCACACCAAGGCACATAATAAGACGATAGAAAGACAAAGTACAGCAAGAGAAAAGCAAGTCATCACATAAATGGGATCCTCGATAAGATTAACAATGGATTTCTTAATCAGAAACTTTGGAGTTCTGATACATTCAAAATGCTAAAAGAAAAAAAAAATCTGTCAGCCAAGAATTCTACATCCAGCAAAGCTATCCTTCAAAAGTGAGGAGGAAATTAAGACTTCCCTAGATAAACAAAAATTGAGGGAATTCACTACCACCTGACCAGCCCTGTAAGGGAGTCTTGTAGGTTAAAGTCATATGAAGAAATAAAAATCTCAGGAAAGATAAATACATGGGCAATTATAAAAGATAGTATTTGTGTAACAACAGTTTGTACATCAACTTTTTGTTTTCTATATGATCTAAGAGACTAATATATTTTTTAAAATTATTGGTCTAAAATTGTAATTTTGTACAATTTTACAATATTGTACAAGTTACAACATTGTAACTTTGGTTTGTACCTTCACATACTGTTTACTACACAATTCAAAAGAATAATGCATTAAGAAAACAATTATTTGTTTATATTTTGAGCACACCACATGCAAAGGTGTAATTTTGTGACATCAAAAAATAAAACGGATGGAGACAGAACTGTAACTGAGCAGTTTTTATATATTATTGAAGTTAAACTGATATAAATTTAAATTGCAGTGTTATAACCTCAGGATGTTAAATGTAATCCCCAGGACAATCACAGAGAAAATAATTACAGAGATACTAAAAAGGAAAAGAACAGAAAATTAAAATGCTTTCCTACAAAAAATTAACTATAAAGAGGCAGTGAAGCAGAGGACAAAAAGAGACAATGATGGGGGATTAAAAAAAGCTATAAGGAATATAGAAAACAAATAGTGGCCAGGTATGGTGGCTCATGCCTGTAATCCTGCCACTTTGGGAGGCACAGGCAGGTGGATCGTTTGAGCCCAGGAAATTAAGACCAGCCTGGTCAACATGACAAAACTCAATTTCTATAAAAAAATACAAAAAGTAGCCAGGTATAGTGGTGTGCACCTGTAGTTCCAGCTACTTTCGAGGCTGAGGTGGGAGTATCATTTAAGCTTGGGAGGTCAAGGCTGCAGTAAGCCATCACTGAACTCCAGTCTGGGTGACAGAGTGAGACTCTGTCTCAAAAAAATAAAAAGGAAGGAAGGAAGGAAGGAAGGAAGGAAGGAAGGAAGGAAGGAAGGAAGGAAGGAAGGAAAGAAAGAAAGGAAAGGAAAGGAAAGGAAAAGAAAGGAAAGGAAAGGAAGAAAGAAAGAAAGAAAAAGAAAGAAAATAGTAAAATTATAGAAGTCATATTAGTAATTACTTTAAATGTTAGTGAATGAAACTCGCTGATCAAAAGACAGAGATTGGCAGAATGGATTTAAACACATACACACACACAATGATGTAACTTTATGCTGTCTATAAGAGACTCCCTTTAGATCCAAAGGGACAAGTAAGTTAAAAGTGAAAGGATGGAAAAAGATATTCCATGGACATAGAAACCCAAAGAGAGCAGAGATGGCTATTCTAATATCAGACAAAATAGTTAAAAAAAAAAAAAAAGGATTGCAAGAGACAAGGAAGGGCATTATGTATTAATAAAAGTTTTAATGCAATAAGAAGATATAACAATTATAAACCTTTACATACATAATAACAGACCATAAAAATATATAAAGCAAAAATTGATAGAATTGAAGGAAAAAATAGACATTTCTTTTTTCCTTTAAAAATTTTTTTTAGATTTTTTAAAATTTAGTTTTATTTTTTATTTTTTATTATTATACTTTAAGTTCTATAACAATTATTGGAGACTTCACTATATCACTCTCAACAATAAATAGAAGGCCAGGCATGGTGGCGCACACCTGTAATCCCAGCACTTTGGGAGGTCAAGATGGGTGGATCACTTGAGGTCAGGAGTTGGTCTGACCAACATAGTGAAACCCCACCTCTACTAAAAATACAAAATTAGCCAGACATGGTGGTGCACGCCTGTAATCCCAGATACTCAGGAGGCTGAAGCAGGAGAATTGCTTGAAACAGAGAGGCAAAGATTGCAGTGAGCCAAGATTGCCCCATTGCACTCCATTCTGGGCAACAAAAGTGAAATTTCATCTCAAAAAAGAAAAAAAAAAATAATGAATAGGATAATAAGATAGAAGATAAGTAAGAAAAAAGAGGACTTAACACAATAAAACACATAGATTTAGCAGACATACACAGGACAGTCTATTCAACAACAGAATAAACATTCCTGTTAAGTGCACATGGGACATTTTATTTTTATTATTTTTTATATTTATTTATTTATTTATTTATTTATTTATTTATTTATTTATGTTTTTGAGACGGAGTCTCGCTCTGTCCACCAGGCTGGAGTGCAGTGGCGCTATCTCGGCTCACTGCAAGCTCCGCCTCCCGGGTTCCCGCCATTCTCCTGCCTCAGCCTCCCGAGTAGCTGGGACTACAGACGCGCGCCACGGCGCCCGGCTTTTTTTTTTTTTTTTTTTTTTTGTATTTTTAGTAGAGACGGGGTTTCACCGTGGTCTCGATCTCCTGACCTTGTAATCCGCCCACCTCGGCCTCCCAAAGTGCTGGGATTACAGGCGTGAGCCACCGCGCCCAGGGGACATTTTAGACTACATGTTAAGTTACAACTTAAGTCTCACTAGACTTTAAAACATGGATATCATACAAAGTATCTTCTCTGACCACAGCAGAATGAACTTAGAAATCAGAATAGACAACAGAAGAAACATTAGGAAATTCACAAATTCATGCAAATTAAACAACACACTCTTTAAAAATCAATGTATCAAAGAAGAAATCACAGGGAAATTAGAAAATACTGAGAGATAAATAAAAATGAAAGGACAATGTACCAAAAACTTATGGAACATAGTGAAAGCAGTAGTAAGGAGGAAATTTATAGCCATAAACATTTACATTTTAAAAAACAGGAAAGATCTCAAATCAATAACCTAATTTTACAATTTCAGAACTAGAAAAAGAACAAAGAAAGCTCAAAGATAACAGAAGGAAGGAAATAATAAAACTTAGAAACACAAGAGAACAGAAAAATAAAAGAGAAAAATCAATGAAACCAAAAGTTGCTTCTTTGAAACAATCAATAAAATTGACAAACCATTTGCTATATTGACTAAGAAAAAAGGAGAGAAGATTCAAGTAACTAAAATCAGAAAGTTTAAGATACTACTGCCGACTCTGCAGAAGTGAAAAGGACTATAAGAGAGCGCTCTGAAAATCATATGCCGAGGAACTGAAAAACTTAAAAGAAGTAGACAATAAGCAATCTGGAAAGAAAATTTAAAAAAAAAAAAAAAAAAAAAAAACTCCATTTACAATAGCATCAAAAAGAATAAAATACTTAGTAATTAACCAAGGAAGTGAAAGATTTGTATAACAAAAACTATAAAATTTCCTGAAATACATTAGATGCTAATAAAGGAAAAGGCATTATTCAATTATTGAAAGGCTTAATATTAAGATGTCAATATTACTCAAAGTGATCTACAGATTCAATGCAAATCCCAATACATTTTTGCAGAAATAGAAAAATACATCCTAAAATTCGTATGAAATCTCGAGGGATCACAAATAGCCAAAACAATCTTAAAGAACAAAGTTGAAGGACTCACACAGCCTGATTTCAAAACTTATTACCAAGCTACATTCATGACCGGGTATGGTGGCTCATGGCTGTAATCCCAGCATTTTGGGAGGCTGAGGCAGGAGGATTGCTTGAAGCCAGGAGTTCAAGACCAACCTGAGTGACATAGTGAGAGCCCATGTCTATAATTAAAAAAAAAAAAAAAAAGCTACAGTTATAAGAACAGTGTAGTGCTGCCATAAAGATAGACATTTAAACCAATAGAAAGAAGTAACAAATCTCCAAATGATTGCTTACATATATGATCAAATGATTTTTGACAAGAGTGCTAAGATGATTCAATGAGGAAAAGAAATCTTTTCAACAAAAAGCGCTGGGAAAAGTAGGTATCCGCATCAAAAGAATGAAGTTGTACCCTTGCCTAACACCATATGCAGAAATTAACTCAAAATGAGTCAAAGTCCTAAACGTAAGAACGAAAACTGTGAAACTCCTAAAAGAAAACGTAAGGCAAAAGCTTCATGATATTAGATTTGGCAATAATTTATTGGCTATGAAACCAAAGGCGCTGGCAACCAAAGAAGAAAACAAGACAAATCGGGCTTCTGGAAAATGATGAACTTCCATTTATCCAAAGACAGTACCAACAAAATCAAAAGGTAACCTACTGAATGAGAGAATATATTTACAAGTCATATATCTGTTAAGGGATTAACATATCCGGAATACGTAAAGAACTTCTAAAACTCAACAACTGGAAAACTATCCGATTTGTTAGGATTATGTGTCTTTTTGCCATTCATATATCATATTTAACATGATATATGAATGACAAAAAGGCACACAAAAGATGTTTAATGTCACTAACCATCAGGGAAATGCAAATCAAAACTACATTGAGACCCATTAGGATGATTCTTATTTTAAAAAGTACACACACAAAAAACCTAAAAATAACAAATGTTGATGAGGAGGTAGAGAAATTGAAACCCTTGTGCATTGTTGGTAAAATGATATCGCTGCAGTGGAAAACAGTATGATAGTTCCTTTAAAAATTAAAAATAGAATTTACCATATGATCCAGCAATTTCACTTCTGGGCATGTACCCAAAAGAATTGAAAGCAGAATCTTGAAGAAATATTTGTACACCCATGTTCATAGCACATTTATTTATCTATTTATTTATTTATTTATTGAGACAGAGTCTAACTCTATCGCCCAGGCTGGAGTGCAGTGGCACTGTGTCGGCTCACTGCAACCTCTGTTTCCTGGGTTCAAGCAATTCTCCTACGTATCAGCCTCCCGAGTAGCTGGGACTACAGGTGCCCACCACAACGCCTGGCTAATTTTTTTGTATTAATTTTTTTTTTTTTTTTTTTTTTTTTTGTATTTTTAGTAGAGCCGGGTGCGGTGGCTCACGCCTGTAATCCCAGCACTTTGGGAGGCCGAGGCAGGTGGATCACGAAGTCAGGAGTTCAAGACTGGTCTGGCCAACATAGTGAAACCCATCTCTACTGAAAATACGTAGCACCTTTATTAACAATAGCTAAAACATGGAAGCAATCAAGTGTTTATGGACAGATGACTAGATATGCAAACTGTTGCATATACATACTGTGAGATATTATTCAGCCTTAAAAATGAATGAAATCCTGACACATGCTAGATGAATTTTGAGGACATTATGCTAAGTGAATTAAATCAAGCAGAAAAAGACAAATACTGCATGATTCCACTTATATGAGGTACCTAAAGTAGTAAAAATCATAGTAGCAAGTAGAATGGTGGTTTCCAGGACTGGGGAAGATGGCACAGTAGGGAGTTATTGTTTAATAGGTATAGAGTTTCTGTTTTGCAAGATGAAGGCTTCCAGAGATGGATAGTGGAGGCAGATGTTGGTTTCCTCATAATTAGATTCAGTATGCACTGTTGTTAGGTATATCACTAAAGTTGATGCTGTGTTCTTATTGCCTCTTATCAGGTGGTGCAGAATTTCAATTTGTCCAATTACTAATGATATTCATTTTGATAATTTGATTAAGAAGATAGTGTCTGCAGGATTCTTCACCATAAACTTGTACTTTTTTCTTATTTGTTTATTTATTTATTGGAGACAAAGTCTCTTTCACTCAGGCTGGAGTGCAGTGGCACGATCTTGGCTCACTGCAATCTCCGCCTCCTAGGTTCAAGCGATTCTCCTGCCTCAGCCTCCTGAATAGCTGGGATTACAGGTGCACACTACCATGCCCAGCTAATTTTTATATTTTTAGTAGAGACAGTGTTTCACCATGTTTGCCAGGTTGGTCTCAAACTCCTAACCTCAGATGATCCACCTGCCTCGGCCTCCCAAAGTGCTGGGATTACAGGTGTGAGCCACCTCACCCGGCCTCATTTCTATTTAATGTGTTTCATGGGAAGGTAATTTGAAACTTGGTGATAACCAATTTCTCATCATGGTTTCCTGTTGTATTCGATAAGTCATAACCCATTGTTATATTTATTTCTTTTAATGCTCAAATTGGACTGGACTTCATCAGTAGGAGGCCATCCAAATTGACTTCTGTGCATTTTCGCTATGCTTCCATTTTTTTCGCTTATTTGCTTGCATTCTGTCATCATAAGATAGCCTGGCCTCATCTCATACTTGCCTTTAAACAGGCCATAAACTTTCCAGTTTGCCTCAATTCACATCACTCTCTATTGATCCCCCAAATTTCTCCCTGTCTCTATGATTTTGACTACTCTAGGTACCTCATATAATAAGTGGATTCAAATACTGAGGTCAAATGTCAATTGCCATTTATCATCAGGCACCATTTCTGTGTGTGTGTGTGTGTGTGTGTGTGTGTGCGCGCGTGAGTGAGTGACAGGGTCTCACTCTGTCACCTAGGCTGGAGCATACTGGTGCGATCATGGCTTGCTGCAGCCTCAACTTCCCACTCTCAAGGAATTCCCCCTACCTCATCCCCCGAAGTAGCTGGGACCACGGGCCTGCACCACAACACCTGGCAAATTTTTTACTTTTTTGTGGAGATAAGAGTCTTCCTATTTTGCCTAGGCTGGTCTTGAGATCTGGAGCTCAAGCAATCCTCCTGACTTGGCTCCCACAAAGTGCTGGGATTACAGGCATGAGTCACCAAGCCTGGCTACCATTTCTCTTACAGTAGAAAATAAAATCAGTTTTTATGTATCTTCCAAAAGTGGGAAAATAAATGATGGGGAAGGCCACTTGACTTTTCCTGTACTTGGGCCTCCTTTACCCATTTATGCTCCATATCTGGTCTCTGAAGACATTTGCATTTGAGACTTTTAACTTAAGTAATTTAACAACTACTGCCCATCCACCTTGAGTCATTTTGGCTAGAAGAAATATGTGAGTGTTAAATTTGAATAGAAAAAAGAGGTCCTAAGGAAAGGAGAGGTGGGGCAGTCATTTTATATGTAGTAAAAATATAAACGTATATTTCTAATATTTATTCCCCCTCCACCCGCAATATAAAAAACAAAGGAAACAGTGAAAAGTGTTACTCAAATACAGAGGTTATAGGAGTATACTTTCAGTAGGCAGGGGAGAACCAAGGAAGAAGGACTCACAAATCTTAAAGGATAAGGATTTTCCTTGGCAAAGAGAAGTTTATTACTTCATGATGAAGCCTGGGATCAATGTTAGAACTTTGATTTATTCTTTCCCATTTCAATATTTTTCTAATAGCATCCATTACTGTTTTTAGCACTTAAATACTCAAAGTGAAAGGCCAGGATAACATGGATCCAGTAAATCCAATGGTCTTATATTATAGAGTCAATCCTTCCTAATAGAATCACTCCTATTAGAATTTTTTGAAAGCATCAAAATCTATTTATTATTCTCCTGTTGGGCGTTTAGTTGTTTACAATTTTGTTTTTACAAACAATTCTGTACATCTTCTTTATATACATTCATTTTTCTGAGGTCTATGACTGGGAGTGGAATTGCTAGGGGAAATAATACACCCATCTTCAAGTTTACTAGCTATTGTAAAAACTATTGTGCAAAGTATGGTGCCAATTTATTCTAACCAAACAAGAATCCTCATTGTACCACATTATTTCCAATACTTGATATTGACAGGCTTTTTCATTTTTGAGAGTTTCATAGTTATAAAATGGCATTTCTTTGATATTATAACTAGTATTTCCCTGATTACTAATGAAATACCCATCTTTTCATGTCTATGGGCATTTGGCTTTCTACTACTGGGAATTGCTTATTCTTTTGCCCATGAGGTTTCGTTTTGTTTATCTTTCTTATAGTTTATTTGTACACATTATTAATGCATTCTGGATACAAATTCTTGTTGGTTATATCTTTTCTCAGCCTGTGGCCCATATTTTTACCTTTCATGGTGAACAAAAAATGTTTATTTGAATTTAACGCAGTTTCTCTCTAGAAATATAAGCTCTTGGACAGAAGGGCTTTTGGTCTCTTTTGTTCAACGATGTATCCTAAGTGCCTAGGGCAGTGTGTGATAAGTGCCAGATGTTCAAAAATATTTGTTGAATGAATGAATGAAAGGATGATTAGTCATCTTGTCTCTTACATGATGGCATTTTGATGGGAATTGTATTGAATTTGTAGATTGCTTTTGGCAGTATGGTCATTTTCACAACATTGATTCTACCCATCCATGAGCATAGGATGTGTTTCTGTTTGTTTGTGTCATCTATTTCTTTCAGCAGTGTTTTGCAGTTTTCATTGTAGAGATCTGTCACCTCCTTGGTTAGCTATATTACTAAGTATTTTATTTTTTTGGCAGTTGTTGCAAAAGGGTTGAGTTCTTGATTTGATGCTCAGCTTGGTCATTGCTGGTGTATAGCAGTGCTACTGATTTGTGTACACTGATTTTGTATTCTGTTTTTGTTTTTTTTTTTTTGAGACGGAGTCTCACTCTGTCGCCCAGGCTGGAGTGCAGTGGCCGGATCTCAGCTCACTGCAAGCTCTGCCTCCCGGGTTTACGCCATTCTCCTGCCTCAGCCTCCCGAGTAGCTGGGACTACAGGCGCCCGCCACCTCGCCCGGCCAGTTTTTTGTATTTTTTTAGTAGAGACGGGGTTTCACCATGTTAGCCAGGATGGTCTTGATCTCCTGACCTCGTGATCCGCCCGTCTCGGCCTCCCAAAGTGCTGGGATTACAGGCCTGAGCCACCGGGCCCGGCCTGATTTTGTATTCTGAAACATTGCTAAATTCATGTATCAAATCTAGGAACTTTTTGGGAGAGTTTTTAGGGTTTTCTAGGTATACAATGATATCACCAGTTAACAGCAACAGTTTGACTTCCTCCTTACCAATGTGAATGTTCTGATTTATTTCTCTTGTCTGATTGCTCTGGCTAGGACTTCCAGTACAATGTTGAACAGCAGTGGTGAAAGTGAGCATCCTTGTCTTGTTCCAGTTCTCAGAGGGAATGCTTTCAACTTTTCCCCACTTGGTATAATGTTGGCTGTGGGTGTGTCATAGATTGCTTTTTATTACCTTGAGGTGTCCCTTCTATGCTGATTTTGCTGATCACAAAATGATGCTGGATTTTGTCCAGTGCTTTTTCTGCATCTATTGAGATGATCATAAGATGTTTGTTTTTAATTCTGTTTATGTGGTGTATCACATTTGTTGTCTTCCCTGTGTTAAACACTCCCTGCATCCCTCGAATGACACTCACTTGATCATGATGTATTATCTTCTTGCTATGCTGTTGAATTCAGTTAACTAGTATTTTGTTGTGGATTTTTGTATCTATGTTCATTAGGGATATTGGTCTGTAGTTTTCTTTTTGGTTATGTCCCTTTCTGATCTTGTTATTAGGGTGATATTGGCTTCATAGAATGATTTACAGAGGATTCCCTCTTTCTCTGTCTTTTGGAATAGTTTCAGTAATGTTGGTACCAATTTTTTGAATGCCTAATAGAACTCACCTGTGAAAATCCATCTGGTCCTGAAATTTTTTTTTGTCCACAATTTTTTAATTACTGTTTTAGTCCTGCTACTTGTTATTGGTCTGTTCAGACTTTCTATTTCTTTCTGATTTAATCAAGGAGGGTTGTATATTTCCAGGAATTTGTGTATCTCCTTTAGATTTTCTAGTTTGTGTGCATAAAAGTGTTCATAGTAGCCTTGAATAATCTTTTGCTATTTCTGTGGTATCAGTTGTAATATCTCCTGTTTTATTCTTAATTGAGCTTACCTGTATCTTGTCTCTTCTTTTCTTGGTTAATCTCACTAATAGTCTATCACTTTTTTAGTCTTTTGAAAGAAACTGCTATTTATTTATTTGCTGTTTCAATTTCATTTAGTTCTGCTCTGATCTTTGTTATTTCTTTGCTTCTGCTGGGTTTGGATTTGGTTTGTTCTTGTTTCTCTAGTTCCTTGAGGTGTGGCCTTAGAGTGTCTATTTGTGCTCTTTCGGACTTTTTGATGTGGGCATTTAATGCTATGAGCTTTCCTCTTAGCACCACTTTTGCTGTCTCCCAGAGGTTTTGGTAAGTTGTATCACTGTTATCATTCAGTTCAAATAGTTTTTTAATTGCAATCTTGATTTCATTGTTGACCCAAAGATCATTCAGGAGCAGATTATTTAATTTCCATGTATTTGTGTAGTTCTGAGGGTTCCTTTTGGAGGTAATTTCCAGTTTTTTTCTACCGTGGTCTGAGAGGGTAGTTGACATAATTTTGATTTTTAAAACATTTATTGAAAGTTGTTTTGTGACCTCTCATATGGTCTATCTTGGAGAATATTCCATGTGCTGATGAAAAGAATGTATATTCTGCAGTTGTTGGGTAGAATGTTCTGTATATATCTGTTTAGTCCGTTTGTTCTAGGGTATAGCTTGAGACCATTGTTTCTTTGTTAACTTTCTGTCTTGATGACCTGTCTAGTGCTGTCCGTGGAATACTGAAGTCCCCACTATCATTGTGTTGCTCTCTGTCTTGTTTTTTAGGTCTAGTAATAATTGTTTTATAAATTTGGAAGCACCAGTTTTAGGTACATACATATTTCAGATTGTGATGTTTTTCTTTTGGACTGATTTTTTTTATCACTATATAATGTCCCTCTTTGTCTATTTTAACTATTGTTGCTTTAAGGTCTGCTTTGCCTGATATAAGAGTAGCTACTCCTGATAGTTTTTGGTCTCCATTTGTATGAAATACCTTTTCTACCTCTTCACCTTAAGTTTATGTGAGTCCTTATGCATTAGGTGAGTCTCTTGAAGACAACAGATACTTGGTTGGTGAAGTTTCATATATTCTGCCATTCTGTTTCTTTAAGTGGGGCATTTAAGCCATTTACATTCAATGTTCGTATTAAGATGTGAGGTACTCCTTTATTCATTGTACTAGTTTTTTTTTTTTTTTTTTAATTGCATTATAGTTTTATAGGCCTTGTGAGACTTATGCTTTAAAAAGGTTCTTCTATTTTGGTGTATTTTGAGGTTTTGTTTCAAGATTTAGAACTCTTTTTAGCATTTCTTATAGTGCTGGCTTGGTAGTGGTGAATTCTCTCAGCATTTGTTTCACAGAAAAAGACTTTATCTCTCTTTCATTTATGAACCTTAGTTTTGCTGGATACAAAATTTGTGATTGGCAATTATTTTGTTTGAGGACCCCAATCCTTTCCGGCTTGTAGGGTTTCTGCTGAGAAAGCTGCTGTTGACCTTACAGGTTTTCCTTTGTAGGTTACCTGATGCTTTTGCCTTACAGCTCTTAAGATTCTTTGCTTAGTCTTGACTTTAGATAACCTGATGACCATGTGCTTAGGTGATTATCTTTTTGCAATGAATTTCCCAGATGTTCTTTGTGCTACTTGTATTTGGATGTCTAGATCTCTAGCAAGGCCAGGAAAGCTTTCTTCTATTATTAACTCAAATAAATCTTCCAAACTTTAGAATTTCTCTTCTTCAGGAATGCCAATTATTCTTAGGTTTGGCTGCTTAAAATAATCCCAAATTTCTTGAAGGCTTTGTTCATTTTTTAAAATTCTTTTTTGTTTGTCTTTGTCTGATTGGGTTATTTTGAAAGTCTTGTCTTTGAGCTCTAAAGTTTTTTCTTCTATTTGTTCTAGTCTATTGTTGACACTTTCCAGTGCAGTTTGTATTTCTCTAAGTGTGTCTTTCATTTCCAGAAGTTATGGTTGTTCTTTCTTTATGATATCTATTTTTCTGAATAAGTTTTCATCCGTATCCTGTATTTTTTAAAAATTTCCTTAAGGCCGGGTGCCATGGCTCATACCTATAATCCCAGCACTTTGGGAGGCTGAGGTGGGTGGGTCACAAGGTCAGGAGTTCAAGACCAGCCTGGCCAACATGGTGAAACCCTGTCTCTACTAAAAATACCAAAAAATTAGCTGGATGTGGTGGCAGGTGCCTATAATACCAGCTACTCTAGAGGCTGAGGTGGGAGAATCGCTTGAATCTGGGAGGCAGACATTGCAGTGAGCCAAGATTGCGCCATTGCACTCCAACCTGGTCAACGAGCGAAACTCTGTCAAAAAAAAAAAAAAAAATATATATATATATATATA